>NW_011501320.1:19471-47233 GCF_000495115.2 Populus euphratica | reverse complement strand
TCACTTCAAAATGAGAATAATGAGAATAACCGTGCTAGAACACTTAGAGAACACATGAATCCCACAAGAACAAGTGCACCATCATGCATAGTTTTTCCTCCTGATGCATCTCATTTTAATTTTAAACCAGGTATAATTCAACTTTTACCTTCTTTTCATGGTTTAGAATTGGAAAATCCATACTTGCATTTAAGGGAATTTGAAGAGATCTGCAACACATATAATAATTTAAGTTGTAGCATGAACACCATCAGATTAAAGCTTTTTCCTTTTTCATTAAAAGATAAAGCTAAAACATGGCTACAAAATTTAAGACCAGGATCCATTCGTGCTTGGGATGAAATGCAACAACAATTTTTAAAGAAGTTTTTCCCATATCATAGAACAAACTCTTTCAAGAGACAAATCACCACTTTCACTCAAAAACCAGGAGAAACATTTTACAAATGTTGGGATAGGTATCGAGACTTGCTTAGTACTTGCCCTCATCATGGTTTTGAAATATGGAGATTGGTTTCACATTTCTATGAAGGGTTAACACCTAAAGATAGGCAAATGGTTGAATTAATGTGCAATGGAACTTTTGAAGATAAAGACCCTGGTGAAGCAATGGAGTACTTAGACTTGTTAGCTGAAAATGCTCAAAATTGGGACACCGCGGGTACTTATGAGGTACCGAGTAATACTCAACCTCATACATCTAGTGGAGGTATGTACAACCTTAGGGAAGATCATGACCTTCAAGCCAAGTTTGCATCTTTAGCTAGAAAAGTCGAGGCACTAGAATTGAAAAAGAGTGGTCAATTAAAATCCGTTGAAAACATTGTGTGTCAAATCTGTGAAACAAATGAACACTCAACCAACGATTGTCCAACCTTGCCTTCTTTTAAGGAATGTCTCCATGAACAAGCCCATGCTTTAAACAATTTCCAAAGGGCCAACCACAACCCATACTCCCAAACATACAACCCTGGTTGGAGAAATCACCCAAATTTCAGTTGGAAAAGTGAGAACAACAATGCACAAACTTCACAACCACCATTTCAAGCACACCACAATTTCCAAAATTCTCATGGATATGCACCTCCTTATGCTCCACCTCCTAGGAGAAATCTTGAGGAAACATTGCATGCATTCATTGAAAAGCAAGAGACAATCAACACTCAACTTGCTCAAAGCATAACAGATTTTAAAGATACTCTTGCAAAATTCACATCTGCTCTCAGTTTCCAAGAGAAAGGTAAGTTTCCATCTTAACCACAACAAAATCCTAAGGGGCAATACAATGCAAATGCAAGTAGTTCCGGAAGCCAACACATGGATCAAGTCAAATCAGTCACTACTCTACGCAGTGGTAAGGTTATTGAAAAACCCTCTCTTGAACCTTATGAGAAAGATGATGAGTCAATTTCTAAGGGAAAGGAAGGGGTTGAATCTGAAAATTGCAAAGAAACGACTGATTCTCCGCCAGCACTTCCATTTTCTCATGCCATGACCAATCAGGAAGAAATCGAGGATGAAAAAGGCATCGAAAAGGTTGATGCGAATCTTTTATCAAAAGTGACAACAGATTCGACACCCGACATCACACCAATCGATGATTACTTTCCTGATGAATCTCTACTTTCTCTTAATTCAATGCCTTGGTTTGCTAAAAATATCAATTTTCTTGCTTCAGGATTTTTGCCAACTCATTGGAGTATTCTGAAGACAAGAAAATTTTTGAGCAACGAGCAAAATTTTTATTGGGATGACCCTTACTTATTCAATTATTGTCCTGATCAAATATTTCAAAAATGCAATCTCGACAATGAGGTAAGTAATTTCATTAAATTTTGTTACTCTAAGGCATGTGGGGATCATTTCTCATCAAAAAAGAGGATTGTAGAAATCTTACAAAGTGAATTTTACTGGCCCATCATATTCAAGGAGTCAGATGCATTCCGCAAAAACTGTGAAAATTGTCAGAAGGTGGGATTTATTTCAAAACACAGAGAGTCTTTAGATAATCTTCTATTGACTCTTAAGTCTCATCATAGTCGAGATAAGCATCGTGTAATTCATGACTTATGAACCCATTTTCATAAAGAACATACTTGACTTAGTCTTGGGAATTTCTTATAACAATTTAAATTATTATATGTGTTGCAGACCTCTTCAAATTCCCTTAAATGCAAGTAGTTCTGGAAGCCAACACATGGATCAAGTCAAATTAGTCACTACTCTGCGCAGTGGTAAGGTTATTGAAAAACCCTCTCTTGAACCTTATGAGAAAGATGATGAATCAATCTCTGAGGGTAAGGAAGGGGATGAATCTGAAAATTGCAAAGAAACGACTAATTCACCGCCAGCACTTCCATTTCCTCAAGCCATGACCAAACAAAGGAAAGTCAATCACAATTCTGAAATTTATGAAATTTTCAAACAGGTAACGATCAATATACCTTTGCTGGATGCAATTAAACAAGTTCCTTCTTATGCTAAATTTTTGAAAGATCTATGCACTGTGAAGAGGAAACTGAATGTGAAAAAGAAAGCCTTTCTAGCGGAACAAGTAAGCGCCATTCTTCAAAACAATAATGCTTTGAAATATAAAGACCCTGGTTGTCCTACAATTTCCTGCTTTATTGGAGAGCATAAAATTGAAAGAGCCTTACTTGATCTTGGTGCTAGTGTGAATTTACTTCCATATTTAGTTTTTCAGAGTCTCAATCTAGGTGAGTTAAAACCAACTTCTATAACTCTTTTACTTGCCGATAGATCTATAAAAGTGCTTAGAGGAATAATTGAAGATGTGTTAGTACAAGTCGATAAATTCATTTATCCTGTGGATTTTATTGTCTTGGACACACAACCTGTTGAAGTATGTAATTCATTTCTTGTTATTTTAGGACGTCCATTTCTTGCAACTTCTAATGCATTGATTAATTGTAGGAATGGACTGATGAAGCTATCATTTGGAAACATGACATTGGAGATGAATATTTTCAACATTTGCAAGCAACCTAGAGATGATAATGATTTACAGGAAGTGGACTTTACTGAAAAATTAATTCATGATCAATTTCCAACCACTTCCAATGAAATTGAGATTGATGAATCTGATGATTTGGAAATGATTTATTTTCAGGAAGAATCAAAGACAAGTAATTGGAGGCCACAAATTGAGGAATTGCCACCACGACCAATTAAGTCCATACCTTCAAGTGTTCAACCACCAAAACCTGATTTGAAGTCGTTGCCATCCAATCTCAAATACTCATTTTTGGGAGAAAATGAAACTTTTCCGGTAATAATCTCTTCCAAACTTAATGCACATCAAGAAGGTAAGTTATTACAAACTCTGAAAATGCACAAAAAAGCATTAGGATGGACCATAGCTGATATAAAAGGAATTAGTCCTTTGATTTGTACACACAGAATTTATTTAGAGGAAAATGCTAAACCCTCTAGAGAAATGCAACGAAGGCTAAATCCTAATATGAAAGAAGTAGTGAAAAATGAAGTCATTAAGCTTCTAGATAATGAAATCATTTATCCTATTTCTGACAGCAAATGGGTAAGTCCTACCCAAGTTGTACCTAAGAAGTCTGGAGTCACTGTGATAACAAATGAGAACAATGAGTTAATTCCCACTAAAACTGTTACTGGTTGGCGCATGTGCATTGACTATAGGAAACTTAATTCAATGACTAGAAAAGATCATTTTCCTTTACCTTTCATGGATCAAATCCTAGAAAGAGTTGCAGGTCATGAATTTTATTGTTTCCTAGATGGCTATTCGGGTTATAACCAAATTGAAATTGCATTGGAAGATCAAGAAAAGACTACTTTCACATGTCCATTTGGTACTTTTGCATATCGAAGGATGCTTAGTATATTTAGCGATATGGTTGAACATTTTCTTGAGATTTTCATGGATGATTTTTCTGTTTTTGGCGATTCATTTGATGATTGTTTGACTAATTTAGGAAAGGTTTTAATCAGGTGTGAAGAGAAGAATCTTGTGCTGAATTGGGAAAAATGTCATTTTATGGTAACAAACAGCATTGTACTTGGTCACATTGTTTCATCAAAAGGAATTGAGGTTGACAAATCTAAAATTGAGTTAATTGCAAACTTGCCAACACCAAAATCTCTTAAAGATGTTAGATCATTCCTGGGACATGCTGGTTTTTATAGAAGGTTCATCAAAGATTTTAGTGTAATATCTAAGCCTTTAAGTAACCTTCTAACAAAGGATACTATTTTTGAATGGACTGAACATTGTGAAGAAGCCTTTGTTAAACTTAAAAACTTGCTTACTTGTGCTCCTATCATTCAACCTCCCGATTGGTCATTACCTTTTGAAATAATGTGTGATGCTAGTGATTATGCCGTAGGTGCTGTTTTGGGACAAAGAAAAGATAAGAAACCTTATATAATTTACTATGCAAGTAAAACTTTAAATAGTGCTCAAATGAATTATACCACCACTGAAAAAGAATTACTTGCAGTAGTATTTGCATGTGAAAAATTCAGATCTTATCTTGTTGGCTTACCTGTTGTTGTTTTTAGTGATCATGCAGCATTGAAATATCTTCTTTCTAAGAAAGATTCCAAGGCTAGATTGGTGCGGTGGATTTTATTACTTCAAGAATTTGATATCACAATCAAAGATAAGAACGGCAGCGAAAATGTTGTCGCAGATCACTTGTCAAGATTGACAATAGATTCGAAAACTGACATCACACCAATCGATGACTACTTTCCTGATGAATCTTTACTTTCTGTCTCTAAAATGCCTTGGTTTGCTAATATTGTCAATTTTCTTGTTTGAGGACAATTGCCAGCTCATTGGAATACCCAAGATAAAAGAAAGTTTTTGAACGAAGTGAAGAACTTTTATTGGGATGATCCTTATTTATTCAAATATTGTCCTGATCAAATATTTCGAAGATGCATTCCTGACAATGAGGTAAGTAGTGTCATTAAATTTTGTCATACTGAGGCATGTGGGGGCCATTTCTCATCAAGAAAGATAACTGCAAAAATCTTACAAAGTGGATTTTACTGGCCCACTATGTTCAAAGACTCACATGCATTCTGCAAGTCTTGTGAAAATTGTCAAAAGTTGGGATCTATTTCAAAACGTCACATGATGCCTTTAAACCCTATTATTGTCTTTGAGATCTTTGACTGTTGGGGTATAGATTTCATGGGCCCATTCCCTCCATCATTTGGTTTCTTATACATATTAGTCGCAGTAGATTATGTTTCAAAATGGATAGAGGCAATTCCAAGTCGAAACAATGATCACAAAACAGTGATAAAGTTTTTGAAAGAAAATATTTTGAGTCGATTTGGAGTCCCTCGAGCCATAATAAGTGATGGTGGAACACATTTCTGCAACAAGCCATTTGAGTCTTTAATGAAGAAATATGGAATCACACACAAAGTTGCCACCCCTTATCACCCTCAAACAAGTGGACAAGTAGAGCTTGCTAATAGGGAGATCAAACATATTTTGGAGAAAACAGTGAACCCTAATAGGAAAGACTGGTCTTTAAGACTTAATGATGCACTTTGGGCTTATTGAACTACTTATAAAACATCATTAGGTATGTCACCTTATAGACTAGTCTATGGAAAACCTTGTCACTTGCCTGTGGAACTTGAACATAAAGCTTATTGGGCTATTAAAGCTTTCAATTCAAATCTGGATGATGCTAGTCAACTGCAAAAATTACAAATAAATGAGCTTGAGGAAATAAGAAATGATGCATATGAAAATTCAAGAATTCATAAAGCAAGAATAAAAGAATTTCATGACAAGAAAATACATAGAAAAACCTTTAATGTTGGTCAAAAAGTCTTGCTTTATAATTCTCGACTGCATTTATTTCTTGGAAAATTAAGATCAAGATGGAGTGGTCCTTTTATTGTGAAACATGTGTATCCATATGGGGCCTATGACATCGAGAATCCAAAGAATGGCAATGTTTTCAAGGTAAATGGACATCGTCTGAAAGTTTACTTTGACAATTTTTCAGTTGAACATAACTCTATTGAATTGGGTGATCCTGTATATAAAGATTGATTTTATTTTATTTTATTTTATTTTATTTTTGTTTCTTATATAAATATTGATTTTATTTTATTTTATTTTTGTTTCTTTTTGAGTGATTTTTGCAAGTTTCTTCACCCCGGTCAAATGGCGGATAACGGTACTCCGTGACTAAAGTCGGTTCTTTCAGTTTCCCACAATTACTGATATCTGTGTATATATCTGTGCAATTTTTTGAATCTCTCTTCCAATTCTCATTTGAAAATGGACACTAATCTTGAAAAATTGAAAAAGAATTTTCCCGCTCTGCCTCAGAATGCGATTATAAAAATTTACCGTGCTAGATGTGCAAGATTGAGATTATTAATGAATCATGGAATTCCTGAAGATATTCCTTGGTTGATTGAAGCAAAGGTCCGATTATCAGGTGAGTCCTCTAACTTCTTCATTTCACACATGCCTGAAACTGGTAAAAGCACTTTTGCAAAGAAGCGTCGTGCAAAACGACTTGATGTCTGTCATCGATGTGCTAGATGGACTTGTAATACACAATGTCGTTCTTTAAGAATGTTATATGTAAACCGTGAAAATAAAATACAATTCATTAAGGATGGCCTAAGTAAGGAGTCTTTAGATAATCTTCTATTGACTCTTGAGACGCATCCTAGTGGAGATGTGCATCGTGCAATTCATGATTTATGGCCACTATTTCATAAAGAACATGATCGACTTAGTCTTGGGAATCTGACTAAAAAAGACCCTGTTTGCCAGTTTTTAAGAAAACTGGATGGGAAGCCTATCCCCGACCCATAGAGGGCGTTTAAGCCGTTCTTGGACGTAAAACCAAGGGAAGATGTGAGCCACAATCACAACTACCTGTACATACACATGTTTTTTTTCAAAAGTAAATAAATAAATAAATAAAAAGAGAGAGAGAGTGTGTGAGACTCTAGCTGGCCTACATATAGATGTTATGATTGCCTTTCTACTTTCTCATCTATAAAACCCTCTTTTCCTTCCTTTCATTTCTACTCAACCCATACATTCAACAAATACAGAAGTGTGTAGAAATGGCAAGTTCCTCAAGTCATCAAATAAGAAATATTTGTGTTTTCGGTGGATCTAGTCCTGGGAAAGAAAAGGAGTTTTTAGAAACAGCAAATCATCTTGGTCAGGTGCTAGCTGAGAGAAAGATTCATTTAGTGTATGGGGGAGGCAGTCTTGGGTTAATGGGAGGTGTGTCAATAGCTGCATTTTTAGGAGGTAGTCAAGTTTTAGGAATCGTCCCTGAAGCTTTGGCACAAGGGGACATCATTGGAAAAACAATTGGAGAGGAACTTCAGGTCTCCACAATGTCGGCTCGAATGAATGCAATGTTTAACCATGCTGATGCTTTCATTGCTTTACCAGGTGGTCTAGGCACATTGGAAGAGATCTTTCATATTTCCTCTTGGGCTCAATTGCATATTCACGATAAACCCATAGGTTTGTTAAATGTTAATGGTTATTATGATAAGTTGTTGTCTTTTCTTGATCATGCTGTGGAACAGGAATTTGTAACATCTTCTGCACGACAAATCATAATCTCTGCTACTACTGCTGAACAATTGATTGACCAACTACAATCTTTCATTCCTGTGATTGATCCTTCCATGAGTCGCATAAATTGGTCATCTAAGGAAAGCCGTAAAAAGCTTAGATTGGATTTGAGTCTTCATTTGTGAATTTTTGTGTCTTTTGGTTTTATTATTATGTTTTGTTATTTCTTATTTTTGTTTCAGTGTGTTTCAGGTTTTGTCAGTGTTCGTTATTTCAGGTGATATCTTTTATACTCTATCTTTCTACCTTAGAACATTGAGGACAATGTCTCGTTTTGGTTGGGGGGAGAGGGTAGTAGTTGATAAAAAAAAAAATTTTGTTTTTCATTTCATAAAGCATGTGCATAATTGTTGTTACTAGGATGGTAGAGTAAAGGAGTTCTTTTAAATTATTGTTACTAGGATGACGTCGTAAAGGAGCTCTTTTATTAAAGTGACTCTTGAGACGCATCTTAGTAACCATTCTTAATAAGGTCTATCATAATACTTCTTGAAATATTCAGGTTTACAAACTCTCACATTGTTATCACTTAATTATGCTCATATACTTATTTAACATGTATTCTTAAACCTTAATTTACACACACACACACACTTTAACATATGATTGTGGGTTGCATATTGGATTATTACATTATTTATGTTCTTTTGTTAAAAGTAACAACTAAGGGAAAGGGATAGTATATAATTAAAAAAAAGAAAAAAAATAAAAAGAAAAAAGAAAAAAATGATAATAATAAAAATGTAGATAAGTTTGGTTTCGTAGCCTCCCTAACCTAAGCAATTAAGTCCGAAGGGGTGTTTTAACACCTAATACCCTAAAGTCAACTGACTTGGGAGCTATTGGCCCAACACTTGTTACATAGGTTGAGGAGAAAAGCTTAAGGGAATCAAACAATGCACTATTTACATAGGAGTATCTGCGACCCGAGTTACTAAGCTCGTAGGGGTGTCTTAACACCTAATGCCCTAAAACCAACTAGTCTGGGAGTCATTAGCTGAAAGCTTGTTACATGGGTTAAAGATGCATGGTGTTTTAAATTATATGTATATATATTAAAAAAAAGCAAAAAAAGAAGAAAAAAAGAAGACAAAAATAATAATCCCAACCCAAGGAAGTTAACCTTAAACATTAGAACAAAAATTTTGTTTTCTTCTAAGAAAAGCCCCATAATTATGTGTTGTTACATTGAGTATAAAAGAAAGGTTTATGAATATCTTGTTAAGAGGTATTGAGCAGGTATATAAATTTAATGAGAGTTTGTTTATCTGGATAGATTAATGGAAGTTAAATGATGAATACCTTGTTTTATGGAATTTGCAAATTGTTTTTCTATTTTAGCGCTTTGATTACTAGGGACTAGTAATAAGCTGGTTGGGGAGTGTAATTAGTACTTAAAAGTGCATTTTTATCATGGTTTTATATCATCATTTTGTACTTGAAGTATCAATAACTCCTTAACTAAAGCATGTTTTATAATAATATATCAAATAATATAAGATACCTTTAATGTGTAGTAAATATTCATTTTAAATGCAGGCCTATCACATAAATAAAAGGATTGATTGATGAATTTAAGAACTGAAATTGAAAGGATAAAGAGATGGCCAAACTTAGAAAAGAGATGTCGATGCAATCCAAACCGGAACAATGTTCGGTAATTGGGTCATATCTAGACCTATAGATCTCATATTTAGGTCTACTTTATATGGATGGAAAGGTAAGACATAGGCCTACAACTTTCATATAATTTATATGGATGGAAAGGTAAGACATAATCCTACAACTTTCATATGGAGCCCAAGATCTAGAAAGACCATTTTCAAGTCCAAATTGTTGCAACAATAAAGAAGCTCGAATCTATCCTCCAGCCCGAGTACTGTTCAGTATTTTAGCCATATCTAGAGTTCTAGAAGTCGAAATGAGCTGAAGTTTTTACACAAGAAAGCTGAGACAATTTCCTACAACTTTCATGTTTCAAGTGGCTCCAATTTTGACGTTATCAATGATGTTTTGGGCAGACAAGAGAAGATAAGGATTGTCACCAAGTCAAGAGTTGGTCACCCACTCATCAATTAGTCATCAAATCAATAATTCCCAATTTTGGCCTATAAAAGGAGGTATTTTCCATGCATTTAGGCATCTTGGTCTTCAGATCAAGATCATGCTCTTGCTTTCTTTCTTTTTATTTTTTGTAATGTTTATGCTTTGCTTTCATTAATATTAAGTTTATGCCTTTCATTTCCTTTCCTTTACTTAGTTAACTTTTATGTTTTTATTTTGTTTATCTATTTTGCTTTCTTTCATTATGTCTAGCTAAGTTAGTTATGTTGAGGTGAAAAGGTTACACTAATGGTGTAAGAATAAGTATAATGTAAACTTAATATGGACTTTAATGTTTGATACTAACATGTTTTGTATTTGTTATCTTGTTCACTCTTTAATACTTTGCTTGTTAAATGACTAATCTTGATTTATGTTGTATAACACTTGGTACAACAAATGCTTGGCACTTTCATAGCCCATACTATATGGTATAACCGACACTTGAGCTACGAAAGGAACTTGATTTGTTGTTAACATAAGATATAATCATGAATGCTTGACGAAATTTACAGTATTAGCTTTAATCGAATAAGATGACTAATGTAATCATGTTAACAATCTATAATCTGATTGGAACCTCCTTTGTGTGTGGTTTGCAATTGAATAATAAGAGTTTATACTATACTTGTTTGACATACCATTAGTGGATCCTCTAACCTTGACATTTATTATTATCGTTGTTCAATCTTTACGTTAATATTCCATCTCAAAGTTCTCATCACCTTCTTCTTATTCTTCTTTTTCTTTATTATTATTATTATTAGTACTATTATTATTATTATTATTATTATTATTATTATTATTATTATTGCTATTATTACTATTATTATTATTGTTGTTGTATTATTGTTATTTATAATTTGTACAACTAACCTTCTTGTGGTTCGACCCTGGTCTTGCCGGGTTATTTATTACTTCGACACTCCTACACTTGGGAGAAGACTTTAATCTTTTAGTCATGTCACTAGGTGAATTAGAAAAAAATGTTTCATCTATTCTCAAATAGTATTGAATGAGAAATCCTTAGCCAAAATGAAATGAGATTTGAAAAGAGTTTCAAATCTTATTTAAACGATCAATGATTATTATGTAAGAACAAATATGATTTAACATGATAAACATACTCTGTGCTTAAATGTTAAATTATAATATTATTGATGAAAGGATATTAATTACATGGAGAAATCGGTCACTGAAAGGTTAAGTCAAACCAATAATGACTCCTACCAGAAAATCTATGAATACAAAAGAACTCATTGACAGAAATATTTCGTTGGTATTTTGGCATGGTATTTACCGATTGAATTATTCCTATCGTCGTTTCTTTCAGTATTTACTGACAAAAAATTTATGTCGGTAAATATCGAGGGAATCCTAATCGGAATAAAAGGATTTAAAAAAAAACAAAAAGCACGATGAAGTGTAATATTTTATGGACACTTTTACCAATGTAATTACAGTTGGATTCAAACAGAAAAAGCTGTATAGTGATGTGTCACTTATACCAACAAATTTGTCAAGGGATTGATAGATAGAAACATTCTGTTGATAATTTCATCAGTTATAGTTAATATATGACCTGATCGACCCTCTCCTCCCCCATTTCTCATTCTTACCCTCTGCAACTAAACAAGCCCCCCAAATCTGCAACTAACAACCCCCCTCTCCCCCCTACATCACCCCCTATCTCAATATAACTCATCCTTCCTCGATTTGTCCAGTCACAACAACATTTTTATTGTTATTTTTTTATTTTAAGTAAGTAAATCAATCATTTTTAAAATTTGAATATAATTTTGAAATGTCAATTTTTTTAATTTTATATTTTTGTAGTATATGTATTTTGTTTGGGAGTTTACTTGTTTTAAGTTTTTCCTTTAATAAACTTGCTGTATGGATACATGATTTTATACATGTTATGGTTTGTTTTAGATTTTCTAAAATCATATTTGTTTGTAAATTAGTGAAACTTATGTCGAATTACCTACTTAGGTGTGTTGTGATGATATAAATAGTGACTTGTTTAACGAGTTCATTTTATATTTTGTTAATTTTATTGCTGAGTTGTAATTTTTGTAAATTAATGTGTACAAATTTATATATACATAAATAATTAATAATGAATTAAGAGAAGTATGAAAGTACGTTGATTATTTACTTAACATGGTTAATTAATACATATTGTTGTTATCATTATTTGATACATATAGGTCCAATATAAGTCATGGATGTATAGGATTCACCCCAAGGATTGTGGAGGATGAATAACTGTAATGAGATTCAGGGTTTTATTAAATACGTAACATCTATTTCGAGAAATATTAATGGAGGCGGTATTAGGTGCCCATGCAGGAGGTGTCAAAATAAAATGTTTCTCCATTCAGATGTTGTAACAATGCATCTTCTATACAAAGAGTTTATAGAGGAATACCTGTGTTGGTATGCACCTAGAGAACCATTTGTTCCTCACAAGACCATGACAGAAAGGATGGTTGGGTCAACTTCTAGTGCTAGCTACGTGCATGGAGTTGAAATTGACAACAATAATCCTTATAAGACTATGGTTATAGATGCGATAAGAATGAATCAGGGTCATGCCGGTCAATGTCCAATCATAGATGAAAAATCTAATATAGATATGACCATGTTTTTTGATCTTTTGAAAGATTTTGACCATTCATTATGCGATGATTGCATAAATCACAGTAAATTATTAGTTATTGCACAAGTGTTTACCATCAAGTCGGATTATGGGTTGAGTGAGGTCTGTTATGATATATAATTATTAAATAGGCGAGAAACATTCTACCTAAAAGGAACATGCTGAAAGAGAACTTTTATGCTTCTAAGTCCATAATGAAACACCTCGGTCTAGGATACTAGAAAATTAACATGTGTCAAAACTTCTGCATGCTGACTGAGTACAGGACATATAAGCATTCCCATTATAAGCCCAGAACTGGTAGGGAAAAGACTCTTATAGCACATAAAAGAACTTAGATACTTCCCAATCACATCTAGACTATAAAGGTTATTTATGTCACCAAAGACTACTGAGCATATAACATGACACCAATCACATGATATAGTTGATAGAGTAATGGTGTACCTTTCCAATGGTGGAGCATGGAAACACTTTAACAATGTACATCCTCACTTTTCAGCTGAATCAAGGAATGTTTGTCTTGGGCTCTGTACAGGCAGATTCAATCCATTTAGGTCATTTGCTACTCTTTATTCTTGTTAGCCTATTATACTAATGGTTTATAACTTGCAACCAGAGATCTATATGAGGTCAAAGTTCATATTTTTATCTATGATCGCACCCGATCCTAATAGTCCAAGCCGGAATATAGATATTTATCTTCAATCGTTGATTGATGAATGGATGCAGTTGTGGTCTTTCAATGCGTTGAGGTATGATGTATCAACGAAACATAATTTTCTTATGAGGACAACTTTGATGTGGACTATCAATGATTTCCTAGCTTATGGAATGGTTTATGGTTGGAGCACGCATGGAAAACTAACATGTCCATACTAGGTAAACAAAGTTTCCTGGTTTTGGTTTGACCCACAACTAGGTAAAACAAAGTATTTTCTAAGAGCATCCTTATTGGAAGACCAATCTTCCCCGTCATAACCTTAACATCGTACACAACAAAAGAACGTGTTTGAAAACATTTTCAACACAATCATGGACGTAAGGGGGAAGACAAAGGACAACATCAAGGCTAAAATGGATATAACGTTGTTTTGTCACTGTAAAAATATGGAGTTGGTTTATGTTGGGACACGGGTCACAAAGCCCAAAGAAAGCTTCACCTCAGATAAGAATGCACAACTATTGTTGTACCAATTGCTGAAGAGTTTGTGTTTTTTCAATGACATGTCTCGAACACATCAATGTTGGTTAATTTAGAGGATTGTAGATTATATGGAATGAAGAGCCATGACGGCCATGTGTTTATACAAACACTCATTCCATTAGCTTATCGTGATTTATTGCCAAAAGGGATATGAGATGCACTCATGAAGATCGGTCATTTTTTTAGAGATATATATATTGCAACAAGTTGCAAACATAGCACATTGAGAGGCTTGAAAAAATATTGTCGAGAAAATATGCAAACTTGAGATGATATTCCCTCCATCCTTTTTTGACTCTATAGAGCATCTACCCATACATTTATCGTATGAGGAAAAAGTTAGAGGCCTAGTTTAGTATAAATGGATGTATCCATTTGAGAGGTTAAAGATTACATGTGCAATGTAATCTTCAATATTATTTTCATTATTTTTGTTAATTGAAAATATTCATTTTATTCCATGCAGGTACTTGATCAACCTTAAGAAAAAGGTAAAAAACAAGATGCATATTGAGTTATTAATATGTGAGGCTTATATTGTTGATGAGATCTTAACCTTTATCTCGTACTATTTCGAGCCTCATTTAAGAATAAGAATCAATCGCATACCAAGGCATGACGATGGTGGTGAAGTGTCTTCGAGTGGAAACTTGTCAGTATTCTCTAATTCTGGAAGACCCACACCTAAAAATGTTGTCAGGGGAAGATATTTGTCAGAAATAGAATTCAGACAAGCATATAATTATGTGTTGTTTAACTGCGATGAACTAAGACCTTTTATTTAATAAGTATACTACTTAAACTTTGTTATTAATGAACTATTTCTCTCATGTAATATCACAAACTCATACATTGTTGAATACCTTACAGGCAACATCATCAATATTTACTGTCTAATAACTCACAGTTAATCGAATCTCAAATCTTTCAATTACAAAATGAACAATTTGTGACATGGTTCAGAACATATATAAGTTCTATCACAAACTCATTATATACCAGGATACTTAATTTCATTACATAATTCTCGATCATTATTCATTATTGTATTTGATATACCAGGTTTATAAAATGAGAAGGAATGTTAGCGCTACATTGTCTCTATTAAGTCTGGGTCCTAAAAGAAAAGTGAAGTGCTACAATAGGTATTTTCTTAATGGGTATATGTTTCATACTGAAGAATATGGGAAGGGTAAAAAGACATATAATAATGAGGTTCGTGTTAATGGATCGACTTCTAATGAGTTTGAAATTAGATGAGGTAATTGAATTGCAATATCATAGCGAGCAGAATAAAGTATTTTTATTCAAATGCTATTGGCATGACACCACTGACAAAGGAATTAGAGTAGATCTCCATCATGGTTTGGTCAAAATTAACTAAAAAACCTAAACTCCACAATGTCAACGATGTCTTTCTTTTCACCAAGCAATGCCAATAAGTTTATTACACATGCACCCCTTCCTTTAGAAAGGATTGTTTAAGAGTTGATTGGTTATCCATATTGAAAACCAAACTCAGGGGTCTTGTTGAGGTTGTTTAGGATGAGAACCATGACTCAAATGTTAGAGATGATGTTTTTCAAGTAAGGGAGTTGGTTGAACCATATCGAGATGCTCCATCGATTGACATGGAAGAAAATTCAAATTTTCACATCTTTAATAATATTTTTGTTGATGTTGATGTTGATGTTGATGTTGATGTTGATGAATTGAATGTTGTTCTAAACTTTAGTGAACAAGCATAAGTCGATGAAGATGATGATAACAATGATATCAATGTAAAAGATTGTGTTGGAGTTGACAACGAGTCAATTGAAGAAGAAGAAGACAATTCTAACTAACTATGAAAACATGAAAGTACTGTAACACCACAAACGATAATGTAATATATAGTTATCAATGAAATTCTCAACAAAGATTTATTTATTTTATAATTTGTTATGTGAACTGATATTATTGTATTGTGCGTGCAGCTTCCAATGTAAGCACTTACAGGATGGATAGACAGGGAATGCAAATGCAATTTGTCATTTACTATACACACCATCGAGGGAAACACTGATGATTTAAGTCCGTCGATGTATTCGAGAGGCGAGGGGTATTGTTCCCCTCCCTTAGAACTGTTTATTGTCAACACCACCAAAGGAAACACCAATGGTTTGTGTCCATTGATGTATTCTAGAGGTGAGGGGTACTGTTCTATACTATTCCACACCCTTGGGAAACACCGATGGTTTGTGTCCATCGGTGTATTCTAGAGGCAAAGGGTACTGTTCTGTACTATTCCTCTTCCCTAGGGAACATTGGGGGAAACACATATGGTTTGTGTTTGTCATTGTATTCCAAAGGCAAGAGGTACAATTCCTCTCCCCCTAGAACTGTTCACCATTAACACCACCGAGGGAAACACATATAATTTGTGTTCGTCGGTATATTCTAGAGGCGAGGGGTACTATTTTGTACTATTCTCCTCCTTTAGGGGAACATCGAGGGAAGCACCAACAGTTTGTGTCCATTGATGTATTCTAGAGGTGAGGGGTACTATTTTGCACTATTCCCCTCCCCTGGGGAACATCGAGGGAAACATCGATGGTTTGTGTCCGTCGGTGCATTCCAAAGGCAAGGGGTACCATTCCCTTTCTCATGCTGGTAGCAATTAAAGTGTTGTCAGTTTCTTGAGGGAATTACTGACAAACTGCAAATTCTAACGCACAGGTAATTAATGTATCTCTGACTGTGTACTGTTTATAATTTTTTTACTAACAAAATCATGAACGAACCGCCAAAAATCTGGAGGGTTTTTTTTTAAAATTTTAGTGCGAAATGAAAATTTCAAGGTAAATGTACTAAGGGAATCACCGATAGACTAATTAAAAATAATATTATTTAATAGTTCATCAGTAAAAATGCAATATAAAACCCAGCGAGACACTGGAAGTTCATTTTTTTGTCTTCACTCTCTCAATTTTCTCTATTCTCAAACTCTCACTCTCTTAATCCTCTCTTGTTTCAAGTCTTCTCAAGTAGAATTAACAGGTATATATGATGAATCTTTTGATATATTTTCTTCTTATTTTTTTTGGTTTATTAACAATGTATTTTTTTTTTATCACACGTAGATAAACTCTAAAATTAAGCGCACCATTAAGGTAAGCATTTTCCATTCCTAAAGCTTATATTTGTTTTTTTTTTGTCTCCTTTACATATTGTTTTAATGAGTTTCTTGAATTTTAATAGTTATTGTTAAATTTGTGATATAAATGTTCATTGAATATATAAGATTATTATTTTTTAATTCTATTTTATTGTTTACATTGCAATAATGTTTTATTGTGTTTGTTGAATTTTAATAGTTATTGTCAAATTTGTAGTATAAATGTTAGTTGAATATATTGGATTAAATTTAATTACAAAGAATTCTTGTCAATTCAGGATTAAAAACATTATCATGTTGAAAATGAGATGAAATTGAATAATCCAAAATTTTTTGTAGAAATAAATTAAAATCAACTAGTTCGTACAATTCGGTAGTGAAAACTGATTCGCTACAGACAAAAACAATTCGGCAGCGAAAACTAATTAGTTGCTGACACCACAAGTTGGCAGCAAAAACAAATTCGCTGTTGACAACACAATTTGGCAGCGAAAACTGATTTGCTATGAACAACACAATTTAGCAGCAAAAACTGATTCCTGATCCATAACACAATTTGACAGCGAAAACGAATTCGTTGCAGACAACTTAATTCGGCAGCAAAAACTGAATTGCTGTTGAAACCATAATTCAAAAGCAAAAACTCACTCGCTACAGATAACATAATTTTGCAGCGAAAACTAATTTGCTGTGGACAACACAATTTCGCAACGAAAACATATTAGCTGCAGACAACACAATTCGGTAGCGAAAGCTGATTCGCTGCAGACAACACAATTTGGCAATGAAAACTGATTCCCTACCAACGACACAATTTGGTAGCAAAAAGGGATTCACTGCAGACACAAAAATTCAGTAGTGAAAACTGATTCGCTGTTGACAACATAATACGGTTGCGAAAACTAATTTGCTGTAGACACCTTAATTCGACAACGATAATGGATTTGGTGCAAACAATTCAATTCGATAGAGAAAAATGATTCACTGTTGAAGCATGAATTCAGCAGCGAAAACATATTCATTACAGATAACACAATTCGATAGTGAAAATTGATTGACTCTTGAAAAAAGAATTCTGCAGTGAAAAGTGATTCGCTACTGACAACATAATTCGACAACAAAAACGAATTCATTGTAGACAAAAAAAATTTAGCATCGAAAATAGATTTGTTGTTGATGATTAGTACTTAAAAGTACATTTTTATTAAGATTTTATATCATCATTTTACACTTGAAGTATTAATAACTCCTTAACTAAAACATGTTTTATAATAACATATCTAATAATGTAAGATACCTTTAATTTATAGTAAATGTTCATCTTAAATGCAGGCCTATCACATAAATGAAAGGATTAATTGATGAGTTTAAGTACTGAAATTGAAAGGACAAAGAGATGGCCAAACTTAGAAAAGAGATACTGGTGCAGTCCAAACTGAAACACTATTCGGTAATTGGGTCATAACTGGAGCTGTAGATCTTGGATTTAGGTCTACTTTATATGGATGGAAAGTTAAGACATAGGCCTACAATTTGCATGGGAGTCCAAGATTTAAAAAGGTTGTTTTCAAGTTCAAATTATAGCAATAACAAAGAAGTCTGAATCTATCCTACAACCCAGACACTGCATAATGTTCAACCCATATCTTGAGTTTTTGAAGTCCAAATGACCTCAATTGTTTTTTCTTGGAAATCTGAGACAATTTTCTAGAACTTTCATGAGTAAAAGTGGTTCAAATTATGACGTTATCAATGATGTTTTGTTCAGATAAAAAGATAAGGATTGTCACCAAGTCAAGATGTGGCCACCCACTCATCAATTATTCATCAAATCAATAGTTCTAAAGTTTAGCCTATAAAAAGAGGCATTTACCATGTATTTAGGTATCTTGGTTTCTAGATCAAGATCATGCTCTTGCATTCTCTCTTTGTATTTTTGTAATGTTTAAGTTTTGCTTTCATTAATATCTAGTTTATACCTTTTATTTCCTTTCCTTTACTTAGTTAACTTTTATCTTATTTATATTCTTATCTTGTTTATTTATGCTTCTTTCTTTCATTATATTTAGCTAAGTTAATTATGTTAAGGTGAAAAGGTAACACTAATGGTGTAAGAATAAGTATAGTATAAACTCAATATAGACCTTAATGTTGGATACAAACACGTTTTATATTTGTTATCTTGTTCACTTTTAATATTTTACTTGTTAAATGGTTAATCTAGATTTATGATATATAACCCTTGGGATAACAAATACTTGACACTTTCATAGTCTAAACATTTACAAGTATTATTCGAAAGGAACTTGATTTGTTGTTAACATAAGTTATAATCATAAATGTCTAACAACATTTACAAGTATTAGCATTATTCGAATAAGATAACTAATGTAATCATGTTAACAATTTATAATCTGATTGGAACCTCCTTTGTGTATGGTTTCCAGTTGAGTAATAAGAGTTTATACTATAAATGTTTGAAATATCATTAGTGGATCCTCTAACCTTGACATTTGTTTTTATCATTCTTTAATCCTTATATTAACCTTACATTAATCTTCCATCTCAAAGTTCTCATCAACTTCTTCTTTTTCTTTATTATTATTATTATTATTATTATTGCTGCTGCTGCTGCTACTGCTACTACTACTACTACTACTAATATTACTATTATTGGTGTTGTTGTTCTATTATTATTGTTTATAATTTATACAATTAACCTCCATGTGGTTCGACCTTGGTCTTGCCGAGTTATTTATTACTTCGACACTCTTGCACTTGGGAGAAGACATCAATCTTTTGGTCGCGTCAAGTTTTTGGCGTCGTTGCCAGGGAGGTAATTCTAGTATAAATTATAATATTTATTTTATTTTCTCTTTTTATTTTTCTTGTATCTAACTTTGTTTTGTTTTATTTTATTTTGTTTTGTTTCTTTTTCTTTTTCTTTTCTTCCTTTTATTCTTTTCTTACATGTGCATGAGAGTTTGGTCATGTATATTAAGTGGTAGACTTTGTAGGATATCCTCATCATTTTCAGAAAATATGGCTGAAGAAGATAACCAATCGCTTCATAATGAGTATAATGAGAATAAGCGTGTTAGAACACTAAGAGACCACATGAATCACACAAGAACAAGTGCACCATCATGCATAGTTTTCCCCCCTGATGCATCTCATTTTAATTTTAAGCCAGACATTATTCAACTTTTACCTTCCTTTCATGGTTTAGATTTAGAAAATCCATTCTTGCATTTAAGGGAATTTGAGGAGGTCTACAACACGTATAATGACTCAAATTGTAGCATGAACACCATTAGATTAAAGCTTTTTCCTTTCTCATTAAAATATAAAGCTAAAACATGGCTATAAAGTTTAAGACTTGGATCCATTCGTGCTTGGGATGAAATGCAACAATAATTTTTAAAAAAGTTTTTTCTATGTCACAGAACTAACTCTTTCAAAAGATAAATCATCACTTTCTGTTAGTATGAAACATTAAAGTCCATATTAAGTTTACATTATACTTATTCTTACACCATTGGTGTAACCTTTTCACCTTGACATAATTAACTTAGCTAGACATAATGAAAGAAAGAAAAATAGATAAACAAAATAAGAACATAAAAGCTAACTAAGTAAAGGAAAGGAAATGAAAGGCATAAACTTAATATTAATGAAAGCAAAGCATAAACACTACAAACAATACAAAGAGAGAAATGAAGAGCATGATCTTGATCTGGAAACCAAGATGCCTAAATGCATGGCAAATGCCTCCTTTTATAGGCCAAAATTGGGAACTATTGATTTGATGACTAATTGATAAGTGGGTGGCCAACTTTTGACTTGGTGACAATCCTTATCTTCTCTTGTCTGCCCAAAACGTCATTGATAACGTCAAAATTGGAGCCGGTTGCAAACATGAAAGTTGTAGGCAATTGTCTCAGCTTTCTTGTGTAAAACATTCAGCTCATTTGGACTTCTAGAACTCCAGATATGACCAAAATACCGAATAGTGCTCGGGCTGGAAGACAGATTCGGGCTTCTTTGTTGTTGCTACAATTTGGACTTGATAATGGCCTTTTTAGATCTTGGGCTCCATATGAAAGTTGTAGGCCTATGTCTTACCTTTCCATCCATATAAATTGGACCTAAATCTGAGATCTATAGCTCCAGATATGACCCAATTATCGAACAGTGTTTCGGTTTGGATTGCACCGACATCTCTTTTCTAAGTTTGGCCATCTCTTTATCCTTGCAATTTAAGTTCTTCAAATCATCAATCAATCCTTTCATTTATGTGATAGGCCTGCATTAAAAATAGACATTTACCACAAATTATAGGTATCTTATATTATTAGATACATTATTATAAAACATATTTTAGTTAAGGAGTTATTGATACTTCAAGTGCAAAATGATGATATAAAACCATGATAAAAATGCACTTTTAAGTACTAATCAACTTGCGAGCTGAAAATGCACAAAATTAGGACACTACAAGCACTTATGAGGCACCAAGTAAAACTCAACCTCATACATCTAGTGGAGATATGTACAACCTTAAGGAAGATTATGACCTCTATTTGAGCGCTTTTTATGATCGGCTTGTTTTAACTCGCAAGCGCATGAGTGTGCAATGTAACAATTAACTCGGTAAGATCGAGGTCATATCCACAAAGAGCTAGATCTGAAAATTAAGCTAGGTAATAAAAAAAAATTCAAGAGAAATTAAATTAACAATAACTTGGTTGAAAATGATTGATGGATTTGTTTTCAAAGATGAAAACGTGTAAATAGATTTTGAATGACAAAAAAAAGTAAGTCTTGGTCCAAATCAATTTTAATGGTGATGTATTGGTGATTCCTTCAACATATATAAGATAACTCAACCTAATATCAACGATGGTGATATTAGATCGAAAGATAGTACAATGAAGTTTAAAAAGATGAAGATTGATTATTGCTTAAGAATGAACAAATTCTTTCATATTAAGTAAGACATTGAATCAAGCAATCTCTATACCAAAACTAAGGTTTGTGCATAAAAAATCAAGATTATAACATTACCTAAATGATTTCTAAAATTTCTTTGCAATAATAAAACATTCATGAAGAAAATGAGAAGATAAACATTAAGATTCATTCATATCTTAAAGAACTCACCTCAATCACCATTATCCTTGATTTGGATCCAAGAAAGAGAGTAGCCAACCATGATTATATATAAGAACACTTTAATAAACATGAGATAACTTGAATCAAACTGAAATAATAAGTTTTACACACTAAAAAACTAAAATCTATGATTGATACTTAAAAGTGTATTTTTATCAACTTTTTTAATCATCATTTTGCACTTGAAGTATCAATAACTTCTTAACTAAAGCATGTTTTATAATAACGTATCTAATAATATAAGATACCTTTAATTTATGGTAAATATTCATTTTAAATGCAGGCCTATCACATAAATGAAAGGATTGATTGATGAATTTAAGAACTAAAATTAAAAGGACAAAGAGATGGTCAAACATAGAGAAGAGATGTTGGTGCAATCCAAACCAGAACACTATTCGGTAATTGGGTTATATTTGGAGCTGTAGATCTCAGATTTAGGTCTACTTTATATGGATGGAAAGGTAAGACATAGGCCTACAACTTTCATATGGAGCCCAAGACCTAAAAAGGTCATTTTCAAGTCCAAATTGTAGCAACAACAAAGAAGCCCGAATCTGTCTTCCAACCCGAGCACTGTTCAGTATTTGGCCCATATCTGGAGTTCTAGAAGTCCAAATGAGCTTAATTGTTTACACAAGAAAGCTGAGACAATTTCCTACAACTTTCATGTTTTCGAGTGGCTCTAATTTTGACGTTAGCAATGATGTTTTGGGGAGACAGGAGAAGATAAGGATTGTCACCAAGTCAAGAGTTGGCCACTCACTCATCAATTAGTCATCAAATCAATAGTTCCTAATTTTGGCCTATAAAAGGAGGCATTTGCCATGCATTTAGGCATCTTGGTTTCCAGATCAAGATCATGCTTTTGTTTTCTCTTTTTGTATTTTTTGTAATGTTTATGCTTTGCTTTCATTAATAACAAGTTTATGCCTTTCATTTCATTTCATTTACTTAGTTAACTCTTATCTTATTTATGTTCTTATTTTGTTTATCTATTTTTCTTTCTTTCATTATGTCTAGCTAAGTTTATTATGTCAAGGTGAAAAGGTTACACTAATGGTGTAAGAATAAGTATAGTGTAAACTTAATATGGACTTTAATGTTTGATACTAACATGTTTTGTATTTGTTATCTTGTTTACTCTTTAATACTTTGCTTGTTAAATGACTAATCTTGATTTATGTTGTATAACACTTGGTACAACAAATGCTTGACACTTTCATAGCCCATACTGTATGGTATAACCGACACCTGAGCTACGAAAGGAACTTGATTTGTTGTTAACATAAGTTATAATAATGAATGCTTGACGAAATTTACAGTATTAGCATTAATCGAATAAGATGACTAATGTAATCATGTTAACAATCTATAATCTGATTGGAACCTCCTTTGTGTATGGTTTCCAATTGAATAATAAGAGTTTATATTATATTTGTTTGACATACCATTAGTGGATCCTCTAACTTTGACATTGCTTGTTATCATTATTTAATCCTTACGTTAATTTTTCATCTCAAAGTTCTCATCAACTCTTCTTCTTCTTCTTCTTCTTCTTTTTTTTTTTATTATTGTTGTTGTTATTACTACTACTACTACTACTACTACTACTACTACTACTACTACTAGTATTATTATTAGTATTATTAGTGCTATTATTATTGTTGTTGTTGTTATTGTTACTATTGTTGTTGTTATTGTTACTATTGTTGTTGTTTATAATTATTGTTTATAATTTGTACAATTAACCTCCCTGTGGTTTGACCCTGGTCTTGCCGGCTTAATTATTACTTCGACACTCCTGCACTTGGGAGAAGACATCAATCTTTTAGTCATGTCAATCTACAAAGAAGAATACAACACAATTTCAGTAAAAATTCAAACGCAAATATGACACTAACTTTGGATAGAAATTAGACCCTTCTAGAAGCCTTTTATGGAGATGGCTATTAGAGACATATTTATAGGAAATTCTGTTATATTTTTAGATCATTAAAGATCAGTTCATTTGGACATTTGAGTCAAAAGTTATGGGCATAAAACCAAAAAGTGTTCTAAAAAATCAAATCAAGCAAGCTTGGAAACCTCTTTGGTGCATGTTTTTCTTCCTCATTTATGAGTTGTCTCTTTTGTCTTTTTGACCCAAAATAATAACACAATGTCCCCTCCAGCTTTCTATCCATGTGATTGCCCTCTTGGATCAGTGAATTATCCCAAATAAATCAAATGTTATTTGTTGTGTGGACATGTAAGATGATGGATTGTGCATGGGCTAATTTGGAGGCTGATTTAGGGCTGAATTTAAGTATCAAATAAGAATACAAATGTACCTATTATTTGGGCTAAGATTGATATTGAAACCTTGAGTGTTTGATGATTGAAGTTTTCACACAACATAAGGCAAATTTGGGCTTGAAATGGATCATATGATAATCTTTTCTAGAATTGGAATGGAATTGATTTTTGGGGCAAATTTGGAGCACTTATTTGAACTAAAATTTGCTTCAATCTTTAACTAAATTTCTCTTCAATTCTTTGTTCTGAATTCTGACGTTGAATTTTTTGAAATAATTCATTTAAGCTTCAAAAACCTATTGAAACATTAAAAGAAACTTCATTACTAAAAAGCACATCAATTATTATAAAAAAAACCCAAATAAAAACAATAAATACATATATACAATAAGAGATTTAATGATACTTTTGATGCACAATCACCCCCCCACCTTAGATTTTGCTAGTCCTCAAGCAAAACAAAACATAAAACCTTTGAAATAAATAGAATAACAATAACCATAGTTCAGCTTGACTCATCACACTTGAAGGACCTATCATGCAAACATTGGTATCTTCAACTTAGTGTACACAATAGCAAATAAAGAAAAATAAGCATACTCACATTCTCTAAATCAAATATCCATACAAAATTCCAAATTCAATCGTATTTATCATGCAACCAACATAATTGATTCACGCGAAAACTCAACTTGTAATTGTCCCTTCTTACCACTACAAACAAGGTAGCAAACTAGAGAAATATATATATATATTTTTTTTTTGAGATATTATTTATTCTTTTTCTTTAATTAGTCACTTTCCTTTTGATGCGAATACAAACATTTGTGATAAATGCACCCGGTTACTCACAAAGTCACAAACTTAAAGTGATTTTGCATACTCATATTTCAAGCTGTCGTTTGACATAAAGATAAATATTTGTGATGAATACTGATTGTGCATCAAAAGTGTCATCAAGTCTCTTATTTTACATATGTATTTATTGTTTTTATTTGGTTGTTTTTATAATAATTGATGTGTTTTTTAGTAATGAAGTTTGTTTTAATGTTTCGATAGGTTTTTGGAGCTTAAATGAATTAATTCAGAAAATTCAACGTCGAAATTCAGAACAAAGAATTAAAGAGACATTTAGTTGAAGATTGAAGCAAATCTTGGTTCAAATAAGTGCTCCAAATTTGTCCCAAAAATCAATTCTATTCCAATTCTAGAAAAGAATATCATATGATTTATTTCAAGCCCAAACTTGCCTTATGTTGTGTGCAAACTTCAACCATTAAACACTCAAGGTTTCAATGTCAATCTTAGCCCAAATAATAAGTACATTTGTATACTTATTTGATGCTCAAATTCAGCCCAAAATCAACCCCAAATCAGCCCTAAATCAACCCCAAATCAACCTTCAAATCAACCCAAACACAATCCAAGATCTTACATGTCCACACAACAAATAACAATTGATTTATTTTGGGTAATCCATTGATCTAAGAAGGCAAGCACATGGATGGAAAGCTGGAGGGGATATTTTAACATTATTTTGGGTCAAAAAGAAGAAGGAGACACCTCATAAATGAGGAAGAAAAACGTGCACCAAAGTAGTTGTAAAGCTGTCTTGATTTGATTTTTTAGAACACCTTTCGGTGTTTTGCCCATAACTTTTGACTCAGGTGTCCAAATGAGCTGTTCTTTAATGATCTGGAAAGCTGACAGAATTGTCTATAAATATGTCTCTAATATACTTCTCGAAAAAAAGCTTCTAAGGGGGTCGAATTGCTGTCCACAGTTAGAGTCAGATTTGTGTCCGAATTTTTTCTGAAATTGTATTGTGTTCTTCTTTATAGATTTCGGTTCTTTAGTTTGTAAAACTTATTATTTCAGTTGGATTCAAGTTCTTTCATGTTTATTGAAGTGTTCTTATATATAATCATGGTTGGCTAAACTCTTTCTTGGATCCAAATCAAGGATAATGGTGATTGAGGTGAGTTCTTTAGGATATGAATGAATCTTAATGTTTATCTTCTTATTTTCTTCATGAATGATTTATTATTGTAAAGAAATTTTAGAAATCATTTAGGTAATGTTATAATCTTGAATTTTTATGCACAAACTTTAGTTTTGGTATAGAGATTGCTTGATTCAATGTCTTACTTAATATGAAAGTACTTGTTCATTCTTAAGCAATAATCAATCTTCATCTTTCTAATCTTCATTGTAATATCTTCCGATGTAATATCACCATCGTTGATATTAGGTTGAGTTATCTTATATATGTTGAAGAAATCACCAATACATCACCATTAAAATTGATTTGGATCAAGACTTACTTTTTCTTGTTATTTAAAATCTATTTACATTTTTTTTTTATCTTTAAAAACAAATCCATCAATTATTTTCAACCGAGTTATTGTTAATTTAATTTCTCTTGAGTTTTTTTTGTTACTTAGCTTAATTTTCAGATCTAGCTCTTTGTGGATATGACCTCGATCTTACCAAGTTAATTGCTACATCGCACACTCGTGCACTTGCGAGTTAAAACAAGCCGATCATAAAAAGCGGTCAAGCAATTTCACTCAAGGTTTCAATGTCAATCTTAGCGCAAATAATAAGTACATTTGTATTCTTATTTGATGCTCAAATTCAGCCCAAAATCAGCCCCAAATCAGCCCTAAATCAACCCCAAATCAACCTTCAAATCAACCCAAACACAATCCATGTTCTTACATGTGCACACAACATAAGGCAAGTTTGGGCTTGAAATAAATCATATGATATTCTTTTCTAGAATTGGAATAGAATTGATTTTTGGGACAAATTTGGAGCACTTATTTGAACCAAGATTTGCTTCAATCTTCAACTAAATGTCTCTTCAATTCTTATAAATATTTGTGATGAATACCCCTAGTTACTGAGTAACTCAAAACATTGGAGTAGATAGAACTTTGTACACATTTATTTATTTAATTGTCTAATAATTATTACTCTATTTACTTAAACCTTGTTTAGGACTAAATCAAAAGAGATGATCATAAGTAAAGCATCACACTCATCTTTTATGCATAATCACACAACTCACACAATTTTTATAAGAAAAGATGTACTTCAATAATCTTAAAGAAAAAAAAAGTGTTATATCTTGCTTTATAAGATATTATCTATCCCAAATTAAAGCATGCAACATTCTACACAATAATGAATCAAAAAATGTAATGTTGATCCTAAACAAGTCTCACTTACCTACGAATGTAAGTTTTGTTTTTCAAACAAGCATGACCATTGTCGCACCCGACATCGCAGCGGCCTTAAAATTTTAATTCATGGAATGGAAAGAATGGATTTCTGGCATCCTATTCTTTGATGGGGGAATGGTCTTTGTTTAAGGAGTCGCCACCTAGTATTATGGTTACTAGGAACCCTAACTGGTCAATAGGGATTCTATGGTTCGAGGCTGGTTACGTAAAAGGGAAGATATCATCACCCCTTAAACGTCCTACCTAAGGCAGGCTGCATTGCTA
>NW_011501320.1:12559-18266 GCF_000495115.2 Populus euphratica | reverse complement strand
TAATGGGTTACCTACCTAGATGGTCACATTGTAATGGGTCACCTGCCCAGTTGGTATATTGTAATGGGTTACCTACCCAGATGGTCACATTGTAATGGGTCACCTGCCCATTTGGTATATTGTAATGGGTTACCTACCCAGATGGTCACATTGTAATGGGTCACCTGCCCAGTTGGTATATTGTAATGGGTTACCTACCCAGATGGTCACATTGTAATGGGTCACCTGCCCAGTTGGTATATTGTAATGGGTTACCTACCCAGATGGTCACATTGTAATGGGTCACCTGCCCAGTTGGTATATTGTAATGGGTTACCTACCCAGATGGTCACATTGTAATGGGTCACCTGCCCAGTTGGTATATTGTAATGGGTTACCTACCCAGATGGTCACATTGTAATGGGTCACCTGCCCAGTTGGTATATTGTAATGGGTTACCTACTCAGATGGTCACATTGTAATGGGTTACCGACCCAGATGGTCACATTGTAATGGGTCACCTGCCCAGTTGGTATATTGTAATGGGTTACCGACCCAGATGGTCACATTGTAATGGGTCCCCTGCCCAGTTGGTATATTGTAATGGGTTACCGACCCAGATGGTCACATTGTAATGGGTCACCTGCCCAGATGGTATATTGTAATGGGTTACCGACCCAGTTGGTATATTGTAATGGGTTACCTACCCAGATGGTCACATTGTAATGGGTCACCTGCCCAGATGGTATATTGTAATGGGTTACCTACCCAGATGGTATATTGTAATGGGTTACCTACCCAGATGGTCACATTGTAATGGGTCACCTGCCTAGTGGAAAAATATGAGGATTTTTTTTTAATAAGACATGATAGGGCTCGAAGGAGCATTATTCAATAGATGAAAGCTCGAAGAAAATGAGGGCTTGGAGGCATACTCAAAAGAAGGTGGGATAGGAAATGCACTACCTTTGATGGTCGAGGGCTCGAAGGCGCGCTAAAAAATAAATAAGACGAGGGCTCAAAGGCGTGCTCAAATGGAGATAAGACGAGGGCTCAAAGGCGTGCTCAAATGGAGGTATGATAGGAAATGCACTACCTTTAATGGTCGAGAGCTCGAAGGCGCGCTTAAAAGAAGGTGGGATAGGAAATGCACTACTTTTGATGGTTGAGGGCTTGAAGGCAAGCTCGAATGGAGGTAGGATAGGAAATGCACTACCTTTGATGGTCGAGGGCTCGAAGATGCTTTCGAAAAGAAATAAGACAAGGGCTCGAAGGCACGCTCGAATGGAGGTAGGATAGGAAATGCACTACCTTTGATGGTCGAGGGCTCGAAGATGCTTTCGAAAAGAAATAAGACAAGGGCTCGAAGGCACGCTCGAATGGAGGTAGGATAGGAAATGCACTACCTTTGATGGTCGAGGGCTCAAAGGCGCGCTCGAATGGAGGTAGGATAGGAAATGCACCACCTTTGATGGTCGAGAGCTCAAAGGCTCGCTCTAAAAGAAATAAGACGAGGGCTCGAAAGCACGCTCGAATGGAGGTAGGATAGGAAATGCACTACCTTTGATGGTCGAGGGCTCGAAGGCACGCTCAAATGGAGGTAGGATAGGAAATGCACTACCTTTAATGGTCGAGGGCTCGAAGGCATGCTCGAATGGAGGTAGGATAGGAAATGCACTACCTTTGATGGTCGAGGGCTCGAAGGCGCGCTCGAATGGAGGTAGGATAGGAAATGCACTATCTATGATGGTCGAGAGCTCGAAGAAATGCTTGAAAAGAACTCAAAAGGAGGTAGGATAGGAACTGCACTACCTCAGGAGTGGAAAATGAAAGGTAGTGGAAAAATAGAGAGATTTTTCTAGTGGCCTAATTCTCATGGGCAGCCTGCCCAGGTTGAAAAATTCTCAAATGTGAAAATTTTTCAAAAGTAATTTCAATGTTCGCCATTTCAAGTTGGCCTTCCACTTGATGGATTTCGTTAGAATTTTCTCTAATAAAAATTTACAAAACTCATTGTCCAAGGTCTCAAAGTTTAAATGATATGCATGCATCTTTACCTAATTTGAAATATAGGCCCCCATTTCTTCTTAATCTTCTTGTTGCTAGGTTGGTGAGATCTTGTTATCTGATTTGAGTCATCTTTGTCGTTTAGCTTTCTAGCCCACTTGAGTTGGCTCATATAAGTTTATTTCCAAATTTAATTGTATAACTCAGCATTTGTGGTGCCCATCGTGACCCACTTGTCTGCTAAAGATTTTCTGATTCGTCAAATAATTTAAGAGGATCACTCATTACTCCTCGTTTCACTGCTAGAAACATTCGGTGTCACTTGCTGAAAGGATCAAGCTGTCTTCTGTAAACCAAAATGCCCCCTTGTCTGGTTAAAGGAAATTACCATCTCCTTTTCTAGAAGTTTTCCTTTTAAACACAATGTTGCCCCCTTGTATTGGTTATTGCCTCTAAGTGTGCTCTCTTAGTGATTTGGACAAATAATGGTTCTAAGAGGTCATTCTCTCATATCTATCCTTTTTTCTGTTTGGTGAAGGAATATGGGTCTAGAATGAATCTTGAAATCTTGATCTTGCATTTTGAAAACAAAAAATTATTTCGATGTGAGTCTAAAACAATTTGCTTTTGAAATCTTGCAACTCCTTGGTTATTTTTCTTTCTTGGAAAAGAGATTATTTGTTCTTGTGTTTGGCAATGCGGTCTTCGGTGAAAATATGTCATGATATTATGACCTTTTGCTTTTATAAGTTTTCAGAGTGGAGGGCTCGAGAAAAAGCTCGAGGTTTTGTATGAGAAGAATTTGTCTCTTTTTGCACATTTATTTTTATCAACATGAATAATAATGAATCTTATGAAAAAGTATTCTTTGCATTTTGAGAGCATTGTTTATTGTTCTAGGTTGCTTGCTTGCTTGATTAGAAAGGACTTCTATAGGCACGTAACGTAGGCTGTGGTTTTTGGCTATGAAAGAAAAGGATTCATAAGGCTCAAAGAGTGTTTCAGGGCTTCAAAGACTGAGAATCACTATTAGCAGTTTGACTATTGATGTCATTCATATTTTCTTTTGCCGCTCTTCTTTGATTTGTTGCTTCTTTTTTTTCATTGCTTTGCTTATAGAGCATACTCACTTTATCTTGGTTATCACTTTTTCTTGTGATTTGGGCATGCCCCCTAGCATTTGAGTTTCTTGAGCTTTTTTGACTTTTGGCTTTCTCACAGCTTTATCATCTTTCTTAATAATTGAAATTTCACTTGCCCCCAGTATGGGGTGTGATCCTAGTCGGGATTTTTTTTCTATGAAAGAAAAAATTATTCAGGCTCAAAAAGGGTTTGCAAGGGATGTATTTATTTAGAACGTGAAAGGAAATAACAAAGATGGCCTTTCCTCATTTCAAGCGCAAGTAGCTATGATCAATAAACTTTGACCTCGTATGGTATGATGGTTTATTCTTTGCAAAGATGCATTTCATGAGTTATGAGCAACAAGTTCACTATATACCATTATTCATACATTTTTAAAAAACACATGATTCAAGAGTAATGGGGTAAAGGTGTTTATTCATTTTTTTTTTGTTTATAATTTAGTCACCTCAATGATGGAGTTGCTTCATTCACTTGTCATTCTAAAAGCAGAATGTCAAAAATATCATTTTTGAATAAACATAAAATTACTTTTCGAAATCAAAATGCTAGATCAATTTTTCAAAACTCTAATAGGGAAATTGATTTTGGTAAGAATAATGAATTGAATCTATGAGATTGTGCAAGGCTTCAAAAATGTGTTTGTGAGTCTTTACAAGAAAACTCTCTCAAGAAAATGAATAATGCTTAGTCATAAACATGATTGAATGACAAACTCATTATTTCATTGAAACTTTGGAAAAGAAGTTTAACAACAAAGAACTTATGTCAACATCTTGGGCTATGAACACTAGCATGATAACATATAAAGGGGCTAAACATTTAGCGATCATTGATTGGAATTTCTAGAATCTTTCAATCATTTATTCTTCTCGACAAGGGCATCTTTTCAACAATTAGTTGAGGCCATATGTAAGAACAGTAAGTGCCTCGGCAACCCCCTTTAATGTCTTTTTCTTTTTCAGTGAAACCGTTCTTTTTCAGTTGGATAAGCAATTTTACCTAATCCAATGGCTTGTTCAATTCCCTCAGCTATAACAACCAGGTCAGAGAAATGTTGCACAGAGCTTCTAACCAAGTATTCAAAGTACGAAGCTTTAAAGGTGTTGGAAAATAAAGCGATCATCTCTTTTTCCAACATGGAAGGATTAACTTGTGCAGCTACCTCACTCCATATTCGAGCGTATTCCCTTATGGAATCCTTGTTGTCCTTCTCCATAGCTTGCAAGCTTAACCGATCAGGGCCCACGTCTATATTGAACTTATATTGCCTCATAAAGGCATCCACTAAATCCTTCCATTTTTTAACCTTGGTATTGTCCAATCGCATATACCAAGTGAGGGAAATGTCACTCAAGCTGTCTTGAAAGAAATGAATCAACAGTTTCTCATCATCAACTACTTCAACCATTTTGTTGCAGTATGCTTTGAGATGAGTTATATAGCATTGAGTTCCCGTATATTTGATAAATTCTGGCACTCTAAACTTTTTAGGAATGACAACGTTAGGCACCAAACACATCTCAGCAGCCTTTATAGGATAATATAGGTGAATTCCCTCAAATGCCCTCCTTCTTTGTTCTAAGGCAATGAATTTGTTTAGTTCATCTTCTTTCACTACCTTGTTTTTTTTAGATTGCTTTATTGTAAGGTCAATGATAGATGACATTCTTATGGGATATACTGGTTGAGCAAATTGGAAATACATAGCCTATTGAGACACCTCATTTGCCCCCAGATTCTGTGGATTTCCGAGCATAGGTTTAAGTTGAGCTGTAGATTTTGCTTCTTCTGGTTTAGATCTTCAGGCCTATTCAAGTAGGCTAGTAAGCTTTGTGACTTCTTCTCTAAGACTTTCCGTCTCTTTTCGGTGTTGGGCTTCCAACTAGGCTTTTTCTTCGTTTTCCATTTGTTTTTTTTCACAATCAAGTGTTATAAGCGTGTTTCGATGGGGGACCTATATTTCACCTGGAGTGCAATATTATGACAGGTCATAATTGTATGTTCAAACATGCATGAAGATGAATACAACATATTGGATATGGATTTGCCTTTTGGAGGGTGACATAATGATCGGTATTTTTTAAATGTGTGGTCAGATTTGAATTCGATATTCATTGCAATGCCGAGAGGAGATCTGTTTAGCTTTTGGTCATTTGAGCTTTCAGCCACATTCTTGGTGTCTTTCACTAAACATCTAATATCTTTGAGTAACGGTATCTCACCGACATCCAGTCTAAAGCAGTCTCCCTCGGTCATTTGCAAGAATTCAAACTTGAGTCCATGCTCAATAATTGTTGTCTTAGGAATAACAGTCATTATGTCACCCAAAAGCCTTGTAATAATGATGCTTACACGTTTAAGCTTTATCTCAGTAAAGTTATGCAGGGATCAACCTAAAGATAGGTTTTAATCATTAAATGTTTCAGGTTAATTTTGCTATCTAGTCTCAAAGGTCTTTCGCATACTCAGTGATCACCCTCAAAAGGTTGATATGAGGTTTACAAGCAGTGTGAAGATAGAGGCCCTGAGTAATATCAGTTCGGCATATCAACCACTATCGAGCAAACAATCATGC
>NW_011501320.1:0-8076 GCF_000495115.2 Populus euphratica | reverse complement strand
ATATAAAGTTGACATAAATTTGAGATCTATAGCTCTAGATATGACCTAATTACCAAATAGTGTTCCGGTTTGGATTACACCGACATCTCTTTTCTAATTTTGGTCATTACTTTGCCCTTGCAATTTAAGTTCTTAAAGTCATCAATCAATCCTTTCATTTATGTGATAGGCCTGCATTTAAAATGAACATTTACCAGAAATTAAAGGTATCTTATATTATTAGATATATTATTATAGAACATGCTTTAGTTAAGGAGTTATTGATACTTCAAGTACAAAATGATGATATAAAACCATGATAAAAATGCACTTTTAAGTACTAATTAGTTTCCTAAAAGGGATCTCACATCTTTCATAGTCCTAGGGGTAGGTAATTTTTGAATGACTTTAACTTTTGACTTATCTACCTCTATTCCTTTTGAAGAGATAATGTAACCTAAGACAATGCCATGTGTCATAAAAAAAAGGCCCCAATTGAGTACAAGATTGCTCTCCTCACACCTTTCAAGAACTTTTTCTAAATGCATTAGACATAACTCATAAGAATCCTTATAAACTGAAAAATCATCCATGAAAACTTTCCAAAACTTTTCCACCATGTCACTAAAGATACTCATCATACACCTTTGAAAAGTGGTTGGTACATTACACAAGCTAAAGGGCATTCTTCTATAAGCATAGGTACCAAAAGGACAAGTGAAAGTGGTTTTTTCTTGGTCTTCTAAGAAAATCTCAATTTGGGTTTAACCTGAGTATCCATCAAGAAAATAATAGAAAGCTTTTCCAACTACTTTTTCAAGCACTTGGTCTAAAAATGGAAGCGGAAAATGGTCCTTCCTAGTCACCATGTTCAACTTACGGTAATCAATGCACATATGCCATCTAGTTTGGATTCTTGTTGGCACTAGCTCACTATTTTCATTCTTCACGACAGTGACTCCAGATTTTTTAGAGACAACTTGGGTTGGACTAACCCATTTCGAGTTTGCAATGGGGTAAATGATACCTGCATCAAGTAACTTAAGCAGTTCACCTCTCACTACTTCCTTTATGTTTGGGTTCAATCATCTTTGCATTTGCCTCACAAATTTAGCCTCTTCTTCAAGATAGATTCTATGTGTACATAAAAGAGGGTTAATTCCTTTTAAATCAGTAATTGTCTACCCAATTGCTTTCTTGTGTTTTCTCACCACTTTCACAAGTTTTTGTTCCTGCTCTATGCTAAGTTTTGATGAAATCACAATAGGATATGATTCATCTTCCCCTAGAAATACATACTTAAGATCACTCGGTAAAGGCTTCCTTTCTAGCTTATAAGGTTGGACAAGAGATGCCTCAACTTTCACTTAGGGTGAAATCAAAGTCTCAAACGAGGACGTCCATTGACCTATTGACATAATAGGCATTGGATTTAGATAAGTCTCAAGTTCTCTTACTTCCTCATCAACACATTCCAAGGAATAAAATATTTCATCATGAATTAACATTCTCTCCACTGGATCCTTTATCCACACTCTCTCAAAGTGTTCTTGACAAATTATTTGGATCAAATCTACCTCTCTAATGTCCTCATGTTCATCAATTTGTTTGGAGACATTGAATATGTTCATCTCCACAGTCATATTCCTAAAAGACAATTTCATCACCCCATTCTTATAGTTAATTAAAGCATTGGATGTAGCTAAGAAAGGTTTACCTAAGATGACTGGGATGGGAGCATTAGATCCTTTAATAGGTGTAGTGTCTAACACTAAAAAATCACTAAGAAAGTAGAATTTATCTACTTGGACCAACACATCCTTAACACTACCCCTGGAAATTTTGATTGACCTATCAACTAATTGAAGGGTGATTCGAGTAGGCTTGATTTCTCCTAAACCTAACTGTTCATAAACAATGTAGGGTATTAAATTCACACTTGCTCCTAAATCCAACAAAGCTTGATTTATGTTATGACTTCCAATAATGCATGAAATGGTAGGACTACTAGGATCTTTGTATTTAGGAGGGGTCTTAAACTGGATGATGGCACTAGCATGTTCAGTTAGAAAGGCTCTTTCTTTCACATTCAATCTCTTTTGACTGTGCATAAGTCCTTAAGGAACTTTACATAAGATGGGACCTGTTTAATTGCATCAAGGAGTGGAATTTTGACTTCCACTTGTTTGAACAATTCATAGATTTTTGAGTTCATAAGATCATATTTAGGTTTCCCTAAACTTTGTGGAAATGTTGCTCTAGGAACAAATTCTAAATCACTCACTTTGACTCCAAATTTTCTTGAATCATCTCCTTTCTCTCTCATTTCTCTCACCTTCTTTTTCACTCAAATTTTCATTGGTCACTTGTGTTTTGATTCCCTTTTCACTTTCCCTGATTTCTCCTCCACAATACCTCTACGAATTCCAAAACATATAGCTTTATTAACAATCTTTCCACTTCTAAGGGTAGTGATAGCTTGGACTTGTTCATGGTTTGAAGGTTCACTAGGTGAGGATTCACTCATGTGTACCTGACCTCTAGGATTTGGCATTGGGTGATGATACGACTAAAAGATTGGTGTCTTCTCCCAAGTGCAGGAGTGTCGAAGTAATAAATAACCCGGCAAGACCGGGGTAGAACCATAGGGAGGTTAATTGTACAAATTATAAACAACAACAATAGCAATAGCTATAATAATAATAATAATAATAATAATAATAATAATAATAATAATAATAATAATAGTAGTAGTAATACTAATAATAGTAGTAGTAGTAGTAGTAGTAATAATAATAATAATAATAATAATAAAGAAAAAGAAGGAGGAGAAGAAGAAGATGATGAGAACTTTGAGATGAAATATTAATGTAAGGATTAAACAATGACAATAACAAATGTCAAGGTTAGAGGTTCCACTAATGGTATGTCAAACAAGTATAGTATAAACTCTTATTATTTAATTGGAAACCACACACAAAGGAGGTTCCAATCAAATTATATACTGTTAACATGATTACATTAGTCATCTTATTCGATTAATGCTAATACTTGTAAATCTCGTCAAGCATTCATGATTATAACTTATGTTAACAACAAATCAAGTTCCTTTCATAGCTCAGGTGTCGATTATACCATACATTATAAACTATGAAAGTGTCAAGCATTTGCTGTACCAAGTGTTATACAACATAAATCAAGATTAGTCATTTAACAAACAAAGTATTAAAGAGTGAACAAGATAACAAATACAAAACATGTTAGTATCAAACATGAAAGTCCATATTGAGTTTACACTATACTTATTCTTACACCATTAGTGTAACCTTTTTACCTTGACATAATAAACTTAGCTAGACATAATGAAAGAAAGAAAAATAAATAAACAAAATAAGAACATAAATAAGATAAAAGTTAACTAAGTAAATGAAAGGAAATGAAAGGCATAAACTTGATATTAATGAAAGCAAAGCATAAACATTACAAAAAATACAAAGAGAGAAAGCAAAAGCATGATCTTGATCTGGAAACCAAGATGCCTAAATGCATGGCAAATGCCTCCTTTTATAGGCCAAAATTGGAAACTATTGATTTGATGACTTATTGATGAGTGGGTGACCAACTCTTGACTTGGTGATAATCCTTATCTTCTCTTGCCTACCCAAAACATCATTGATAACGTCAAAATTGGAACCACTTGAAAATATGAAAGTTGTAGGAAATTTTCTCAGCTTTCTTGTGTAAAAATTCAGATCATTTTGACTTCTAGAACTCTAGATATGGCCAAAATACTAAACAGTACTCGAGTTGGAGGACAAATTCGGACTTCTTTGTTGTTGCTCCAATTTGAACTTGAAAATGGCCTTTTTAGATCTTGGGCTCCATATGAAAGTTGTAGACCTATGTCTTACCTTTCCATCCATATAAAGTAGACCTAAATCTGAGATCTACAACTCTAGATATGATCCAATTACTGAATAGTGTTCCGGTTTGGACTACACCGACATCTCTTTTCTAAGTTTGGCCATCTCTTTGTCCTTTCAATTTCAGTTCTTAAATTCATCAATCAATCCTTTCATTTATGTGATAGGCCTGCATTTAAAATGAACATTTACCAGAAATTAAAGGTATCTTATATTATTAGATATATTATTATAAAACATGCTTTAGTTAAGGAGTTATTAATACTTCAAGTGCAAAATGATGATATAAAACCTTGATAAAAATACACTTTTAAGTATCAATCAGTTGAGCTGGGATCTTTCCCTTCTCTTGAATGCTTAGTGATTGAGTCAACTTGGTTAATTGACTTCGAATGTCATCTAAGGTCCTATTGGTTTGGTCTTGGAATTTATAAGCTTGGTTGTTGATTCCTCCTTGCGTTTGCATGAATTGTTGTAGAGTATCCTTTAACGATCTCTTATGAGGTGGTGGTACGTGTTATGTGTGGGACCATGAAATAGTTGGGGTGGAGGTTGAAATATTTGAGGTACTGAAGAGCCCTCATTTCTCCATCCAAAATTTGCGTAGTTCCTCCATCTAGGATTATAGGTATCAGAGTAGGGATTGCCTACTTGGTTTGAAAAAAGCTTTCTAACACTTTTTGAATTAGAAGTTTGGCCATATAACACTTCCTTGAAGGCTGAAATGGTAGGACACTCAGTTGTGCTATGCCCTTTTCTTTCACACACAACACAACTCTCCTCTTGTTGTTCACTCATGACATGTACTTTTTTAAGCTTAAGAGACTCTACTTTCCTAGTCAATGAGGCTAATCTAGCATTGAGGTCATCAGTTTCTTTCAATTGAAAATTACCACTTGAATGACAAATATGTTTCTAGACTCAACATGAAGTGGGAGAGAGGTCTCCTACTGCTTTGTGTTTTCTTCCAATTGATCAAAAAAATCGAAGGCTTTACTTGGTTCTTTGACATAAAACTCACCATTACATATGGCTGATACTAGCTTTTTAAAATCCACAGTAAGAGAGTCATAGAAGAAACTCACTAACCTCCACATCTCAAAACCATGGTGGGGGCAAGCATTTAACAAGTCTTTAAACCTTTCCCAATCTTGGTGAAATGACTGATTTGGACTACAAGAAAAATTCATCATTTGACGTTGTAAAGTTACCGTCCTATGAGTAGGGAAATATTTTTTCCAAAATTCAGCTTGCATTTTCCTCCATGTACCTATAGACCTAGGACACAGGGAGTTTAGCCAAAGCTTGGCTTTATCCTTTAGAGAGAATGGGAACAATTTAATCCAAATGATTTCCTCGGTGCATGTTCTATCAATAAAAGTATTACATACCTCTTCAAAGTCCTTAATGTGTATGTATGGATTTTCAGAATCTATACCGTGAAATGTAGGAAGAAGTTGGATCATGCCCGATTTCAAATTGAAAGCTTGTTGGTTAAGAGGTAAAATAATACACGAAAGTGTACTTTGTTTAGCCGAGTGAAGATACTCTCTAAGAGTTTGAAAATTAGGTTGATCATTGAATTGTGGAGGTCCATTACCTTGAACACTGCCTTCACCCTCTACATTTTCAACATTAGCCATGATGAAAAAAAAATATATAACAATTATATGAATATGAAAAGAAAGGAAAAAGAAAAATAAAAAGAAAAAGAAGATTGCAAATAAAAGTAAATGAAACGTAAAAGATAAAGTAATAACTCAAAAATAAAAATACAACAAATTAAAAAATTCACACTCTAACTAATAAGTAATATTAATAACAATAAACATTAAAAGATAATTATAACAAGCATGAATAAAAAGGCGGTAATACCGGCTAAGTACTTGAAACAATAAATATTAAAAAAATAATCACAACAAAATAAAATAAAATAAATAAGAGGCGGTAAAACCAGTTTTATATTATAAACAATAAATATTAGAAACTAATTAGAATAGACATTAAAAGAAAAATGATTGAACCAACCAAAATCCAACAATTAGTAGTCAAGTCCACAATCCAATATCTGAAAAGTTGAGGTCAATATATATATATTTTTTAGATGGTAAAACCAACCATTTGATTTATTTATTTATTTAGGCGGTAAAACCAGCCAGTTGATTTTTATTATTATTTTTTTTATTTTCCAATAATCAAATCTAAATTTGTTACCTTTGCTTGCTAGCTCCTCGACAATGATGTCAAAATTGCTTGACCGTTTTTCATGATCGGCTTGTTTTAACTCACAAGTGCACGAATGTGTGATGTAGCAATTAACTCGGTAAGATCGAGGTCATATCCACAGAGAGCTAGATCTGAAAATTAAGCTAGGTAACAAAAAAAACTCGAGAAATTAAATTAACAATAATTTGGTTGAAAATGATTGATGGATTTGTTTTCAAAGATAAAAACGTGTAAATAGATTTTAAATGACAAGAAAAAGTAAGTCTTAGTCCAAATCAATTTTAATGGTGATGTATTGGTGATTCCTTCAACATATATAAGATAACTCAACCTAATATTAACGATGGTGATATTAGATTGAAAGATATTACAATGAAGTTTAAAAAGATGAAGATTAATTATTACTTAAGAATGAACAAATACTTTTATATTAAGTAAGACATTGAATCAAGCAATGTCTATACCAAAACTAATGTTTGAGCATAAGAATTCAAGATTATAACATTACCTAAATGATTTCTAAAATTTCTTTGCAATAATAAAACATTCATGAAGAAAATGAGAAGATAAACATTAAGATTCATTCATATCTTAAAGAACTCACCTCAATCACCATTATCCTTGATTTGGATACAAGAAAGAGATTAGCCAACCATGATTATATATAAAACACTTTAATAAACATGATATAACTTGAATCAAAATGAAATAATAAGTTTTACAAACTAAAAAATGGAAATGTACAAAGAAGAACACAACACAATTTCAATAAAAATTTGAACACACATATGACACTAAATTTGGATAGCAATTAGACCCTCCTAAAAGCCTTTTCTAGAGATGGCTATTAGATACATATTTATAGAAAATTCTGTTAGCCTTTCGGAACATTAAAGAAAAGCTCATTTGGACATCTGAGTCAAACGTTATGGGCATAACCCCAAAATGTGTTCTGAAAAATCAAATCATGCCAGCTTGGAAACCACTTTGGTGCATGTTTTTTTTCCTCATTTATGAACTGTCTCTTTTTTCTTTTTGGCCCAAAATAATATAACAATGTCCCCTCTAGCTTTGTATCCATGTGCTTGCCCTCTTGGATCAATGAATTACCCTAAATAAATCAAATGTTTTTTTGTTATGTGGACATGTAAGATCATGGATTGTGCTTGGGCTGATTTGGAGGCTGATTTAAGTATCAAATGAGGATGCAAATGTACTTATTATTCGGGCTAAGATTGACATTGAAACCTTGAGTGTTTGATAGTTGAAGTTTGACACAACTAAAAGATTGATGTCTTCTCCCAAGTGCAGGAGTGTCGAAGTAATAAATAACCCGGCAAGACCGGGGTCGAACCACAGGGAGGTTAATTGTACAAATTATAAACAACAATTATAAACAACAATAATCAATAGTTATACAACAACAATAACAATAACAATAACAACAACAATAATAATAACAATAATAATAATAATAATAATAGTAATAATAATAGTAATACTAATAATAATAATAGTAGTAGTAATAATAATAATAATAATAATAATAATAATAATAAAGAAAAAGAAGGAGAAGAAGGAGAAGAAGATGAGAACTTTGAGAAGGAATATTAACGTAAAGATTTAACAACGATAACGATAAATGTCAAGGTTAAAGGATCCACTAATGGTATGTCAAACAAGTATAGTATAAACTTTTATTAGTCAATTGGAAACCACACACAAAGAAGGTTCCAATCAGATTATAGATTATTAACATGATTACATTAGTCATCTTATTCGATTAATGCTAATACTTGTAAATCTCGTCAAGCATTCATGATTATAACTTATGTTAACAACAAATCAAGTTCCTTTCATAGCTCAGGTGTCGGTTATACCATACAGTATGGGCTATAAAAGTGCCAAGCATATGTTGTACCAAGTGTTATACAACATAAATCAAGAT
>NW_011501305.1:34846-47868 GCF_000495115.2 Populus euphratica | reverse complement strand
AGGAGTCTTTAGATAATCTTCTATTAACTCTTGAGATGCATCCTAGTGGAGATGTGCATCGTGCAATTCATGATTTATGGCCACTATTTCATAAAGAACATGATCGACTTAGTCTTGGGAATCTGACTAAAAAAGACCCTGTTTGCCAGTTTTTAAGAAAACTGGATGGGAAGCCTATCCCCGACCCATAGAGGGCGTTTAAGCCGTTCTTGAACGTAAAACCAAGGGAAGATGTGAGCCACAATCACAACTACCTGTACATACACATGCTTTTTCAAAAGTAAATAAATAAATAAATAAAAAGAGAGAGAGAGAGTGTGAGACTCCAGCTGGCCTACATATAGATGTTATGATTGCCTTTCTAATTTCTCATCTATAAAACCCTCTTTTCCTTCCTTTCATTTCTACTCAACTCATACATTCAACAAATATAGAAGTGTGTAGAAATGGCAAGTTCCTCAGGTCATCAAATAAGAAATATTTGTGTTTTTAGTGGATCTAATCCTGGAAAAGAAAAGTAGTTTTTAGAATCAGTAAATCATCTTGGTCAGGTGCTAGTTGAGAGAAAGATTCATTTAGTGTATGGGGGAGGTATTATTCGGTTAATAGAAGGTGTGTCAATTCATCATTTTTAGAAAATATAGCCGAAGTAGATAATGAATCACTTCATAATGAGAATAATGAGAATAACCGTGCTAGAACACTTAGAGACCACATGAATCCCACAAGAACAAGTGCACCATCATGCATAGTTTTTCCTCTCGATGCATCTCATTTTAATTTTAAAAGTGCATTTTTATCATGGTTTTATATCATCATTTTGCACTTGAAGTATCAATAACTCCTTAACTAAAACATGTTTTATAATAATATATGTAATAATATAAGATACCTTTAATTTATGATAAATGTTCATTTTAAATGCAGGCCTACCACATAAATGAAAGGATTGATTGATGAATTTAATAACTGAAATTGAAATGACAAAGAGATGGCCAAACTTAGAAAAGAGATGTCGGTGCAATCTAAACCGGAACACTGTTCGGTAATTAGGTCATATCTGGAGCTGTAGATCTCAGATTTAGGTTCACTTTATATGGATATAAAGGTCAGACATAGGCCTACAACTTTTATATGAGCCTAAGACTTAAAAAGGCTATTTTCAAGTCCAAATTTTAGCAACAACAAAGAAGTCCGAATCTGTCTTCCAGCCCGAGCACTGTTCAGTGTTTGGCCTATATCTGGAGTTTTAGAAGTCCAAATGACTTGAATTTTTTACACAAAAAAGCTGAGATAATTTCCTACAACTTTAATGATTTCCAATGGCTCCAATTTTGATGTTATCAATGACGTTTTGGGTAGACAAGAGAAGATAAGGATTGTCACCAAGTCAATAGTTGGTCGTGTCACTATCTCTAGGTGTTAACCCTTCATAAAAATATGAAACCAATCTCCATGTTTCAAAACCATGATAAGGGCAAGTATTAAGTAAGTCTCGATACCTTCCCCAACATTGGTAAATTGTTTCTCCTGGTTTTTGAGTGAAAGTGATGATTTGTTTTTTAAAAATTCTTTAAAAATTATTGTTGCATTTCATCCCAAGTACGAATAGATCCTGGACTCAAATTTTATATCAATGTTTTAGCTTTATCTTTTAATGAAAAAGGAAAAAGGTTTAATCTAATAGTGTTCATGCTACATTTTAAGTTATTATAGGTGATGCAGACCTCCTTAAATTCCCTTAAATGCAAGTATGAATTTTCTAAATCTAAGCAATGAAAAAAGGTTAAAGTTGAATAATGTCTGGCTTAGAATTAAAATAATATACATCAGGGGGGAAAACTATACTTGATGGTGTGCACTTGTTCTTGTGGGATTCATGTGTTCTCTAAGTGTTCTAACTCGGTTATTCTCATTATGAAGCAACCAGTTATGTTCTTTGGCTATACTTTTTAAAAATGATGAGGATACTCTACAAAGTCTACCATTTAATGTACTGTCTCCTAAAATAAACAAAATGTTTGTTCTAATGTTTAAGGTTAACTTCCTTGGGTTGGGATTATTATTTTTTTCCTCTTTTTTTATTTTTTTAATATATATAGATATAACTTAAAACACCATGCATCTTTAACCCATGCAACAAGCTTTCGGCTAATGACTCCTAGACAAGTTGATCTTAGGGCATGAGGTGTTGAGACACCCCTACGAGCTTAGTAACTCGGGTCGGAGATACTGATACGTAGATAGTGCAATGTTTGATTCCCTTAAGGTTTTCTCCTCAACCCGTGTAACAAGCATTGGGCCAATAATTCTCAAGTAAGTTGACTTTATGGTATTAGGTGTTAAAACACCCCTTCGAGCTTAATTGCTTAGGTTAGGGAGGCTATGAAATCACACTTATCTATATTTTTATTATCATCATTTTCTTTTTTTTGCTCTTTTTTTTGTTTTTTTTTTAATTCCAAATTATATACATTCCCTTTCCCTTAGTTGTTACCTTTAACAAAAGAACATAAATAATGTAATAATCCAATGTACAACCCACAATCATATGTTAAAGTGTGTGTGTATAAATTAAGGTTTAAAAATACATGTTAAATGAGTATATGAGCAGAATTAAGTGATAATAATACGAGAGTTTGTAAACTTAAATATTTCAAGAAGTATTATGATAGACCTTATTAAGAATGATTATTAGGATGCGTCTCAAGAGTCATAAAAAGATCTCCTTTACTCTACCATCATAGTAACAACAATTTTGTACATGCTTTATGAAATAGAAAATACAGTTAGTTAATATTTTTTTTTAGCTATCACCCTCTCCCCCCCCCAACCAAAACGAGACATTGTCCTCAATGTTCTAAGGTAGAAAGATAGAGTATAGAAGATATTACCTGAAATAACAAACACTAACAAACCTAAAACACACTAAAATAAAAATAAGAAATAACAAAACACAATAATAAAACAAAAAGATAAAAAACTATAAATGAAGACTGAAATCTAATCTAAGCTTTTTACGACTTAGATGACCAATTTATGCGACTCATGGAGGGATCAATTACAGGAATGAAAGATTGAAGTTGGTCAATCAATTGTTCACCAGTAGCAGTAGAGATTATGATTTGTCCTACAAAAGATGTTAGAAATTCTTGTTCCACAGCATGATCAAGAAAAGATAACAACTTATCATAATAACCATTAACATTTAACAAACTTATGGGTTTATGGTGAATGTGCAGTTGGGCCCAAGAGGAAATATGAAAGATCTCTTCCAATGTGCCTAGACCACGTGGTAAAGCAATGAAGGCATCAGCATGGTTAAACATTGCATTCATTCGAGCTGACATTGTGGAGACCTGAAGTTCCTCTCCAATTGTTTTTCCAATGATATCCCCTTGTGCTAAAGCTTCGGGGATGACCCCCAAAACTTGACTACCTCCTAAAAATGCAGCTATTGACACACCTCCCATTAACCCAAGACTGCCTCCCCCATACACTAAATGAATCTTTCTCTCAGCTAGCACTTGACCAAGATGATTTGCTGATTTTAAAAACTCCTTTTCTTTCCCAAGACTAGATCCACCGAAAACACAAATATTTCTTATGTGATGACCTGAGGAACTTGTCATTTCTACACACTTCTATATTTGTTGAATGTATGGGTTGAGTAGAAATGAAAGGAAGGAAGAGAGGATTTTATAGATGAGTAATTGAAAAGGCAATCATACCACCTATATGTAGGCCAGTTGGAGTCTCACACTCTCTCTCTCTCTCTCTTTATTTATTTATTTATTTATTTTTAAAAATAGCATGTGTATGTACAGGTAGTTGTGATTGTGATTCACATCTTCCCTTGGTTTTACGTCCAAGAATGGCTTAAACGCCTTTTATGGATCGAGGATAGGCTTCCATCTAGTTTTCTTAAAAACTGGAAAATAGGGTCTTTTTTTGTTAGATTTCCAAGACTAAATCGATCATGTTCTTTATGAAAATGGGGCCATAAATCATGAATTGCACGATGCACATCTCCACTAGGATGCGTCTCAAGAGTTAATAGAAGATTATCTAAAGACTCCTTACTCAAGCCATCCTTAACAAATTGTATTTTATCTTCATGGTTTATAGATACCATTCCTAAAGAACAACATTGTGCATTACAAGTCTATCTGGCACATCAATGACAGACTTTCAGTTGTTTTGTAGGATGTTTCTTCACAAAAATGTTTTTACCTATTCCAGGCATGTGTGAAATGAAGGAATTAGAGGACTCACCTGATAATCAGACCTTTGCTTCAATCAACTAACGAATATCTTCAAGAATTCCATGATTCATTAAAAACCTCAATCTTGCACATCTAGCAAGGTAAATTTTTGTAATTGCATTATGAGGTAGTGCGAGAAAATACTTTTTCAATTTTGCAAGATTAATGTCCATTATCAAATGAGAATTGGAAGAGAGATTCAAAGAATTGCACAAATATATATAGATATCAATTATTATGGGAAATTGAAAGAACCGACTTAAGTCATGGAGTACTGTTATTCGCCATTTGACTGAGGTGAGAGAAACTAGCAAAAATCACTAAAAAAGAAACATAAAAACAATATGAGAAAAACAAAATAATCAACCTTTATCTATAAGATCATTTGAACCAGTTGATTCATTTTCACTAGGAAAATTATCAAAGTAAGCTTTCAAATGATATCCATTTTCTTTAAAAACATTGTCATTCATTGAATTCTCAATATCAAAGGCCCTATAATTATACACATGTTTCTTAATAAATGGACTACCCCATCTTGATCTTAGCTCTCAAGGGAATAAATGGAGTTGAGAATTATAAAACAAAACTTTTTGACTAGTATCAACTTTTTGACAATTTTCACAAGTTTTGCAGAATGCATGCGTGTCCTTGAACATGGTGGCCCAATAAAATCCATTTTGAAATATTTTTACAGCTGTCTTTTTTGATGAAAAATAACTCCTACATACTTCAAAAAGTAAGGATTCGTTAGGAAAGTAATCATCGATTGGTGTGATGTCAGATGTTGAATTTGTTGTCGCTTTTGACAAAAGATCCGCATCAACATTTTCGATGCATTTTTCATACGTGATAATAAATCATTTGCAAATCTTCAGATTCATCCAAATCATTTTTACTTAAAGTAGATTCAAGTTGATCATAAACTAATTTGTCAATATGATCTACTTCTTGTAAATCATTATCATCTCCAGGTTGCTTGCAAATGTTGAAAATATTCATCTCCAATGTCATGTTTCCAAATGATAGCTTCATCAGTCCATTCCTACAATTAATCAATGCATTAGAAGTTGTAAGAAACGGATGTCCTAAAATAATAGGAAATGAATTACATGTTTCAACAGGTTCTGTGTCCAAGATAACAAAATCCACAGGATAAATGAATTTATCGACTTGTACTAACACATCTTCGACTATTCCTCTAGTCACTTTTACAGATCTATCGGCAAGTAAAAGAGTTATAAAAGTTGGTTTTAACTCACCTAGATTGAGACTTTGAAAAACTGAATATGGAAGTAAATTTACACTGGCTCCAAGATCAAGTAAGGCTCTTTCAATTTTATGTTCTCCAATAAAGTAAGAAATTGCAGGACAACCAGGGTCTTTATATTTCAAAGCATTATTGTTCTGAAGAATGACACTTACTTGTTCAGCTAAAAAGGCTTTCTTTTTCACATTCAGTTTCCTCTTCATAGTGCATAGATCTTTCAAAAATTTAGCATAGAAATGAACTTGTTTAATAGCATCCAGCAAAGGTATATTGATCCTTACCTGTTTGAAAGTTTCAAAGATTTCAGAGTTATGATTAACTTTTCTTTGTTTGGTCATGGTGAGGAAATGGAAGCGCTGGCGGGGAATCAGTCTTTTCTTTGCAAATTTCAGATTTGACACCTTCCTTACCCTCAGGGATTGACTCATCATCTTTCTCACAAGGTTCAAGAATGGGTTTTCCAATAACCTTACCACTACAAAGAGTTGTGACTGATTTGACTTGATCCATGTGTTGGCTTCCGAAACTACTTGCATTTACATTGTATTGCCCCTTGGGATTTTGTTGTGGTTGAGATGGAAACTTACCTTTCTCTTGGAAACTGAGAGCAGATGTCAATTTCGCAAGAGTATCTTTAAAATCTATCATGTTTTGAGCAAGTTGAGTATTGATTGTCTCTTGCTTTTCAATGAATGCATGCAATGTTTCCTCAAGATTTCTTCTAGGAGGTGGAGCATAAGGAGTTGCATATCCATGAGAATTTTGGAAATTATGGTGTGCTTGAAACGGTGGTTGTGAAGTTTGTGCATTGTTGTTCTCACTCTTCCAATTGAAATTTGGGTGATTTCTCCAACCAGGGTTGTATGTTTGGGAGTATGGGTTGTAGTTGGCCCTTTGGAAATTGTTTAAAACATGGGCTTGTTCATGGAGACATTCTTTAAAATAAGGCAAGGTTGGACAATCATTGGTTGAGTGTTCATTTGTTTCACAGATTTGACACACAATGTTTTCAACAGATTTTAATTGACCACTCGTTTTCAATTCTAGTGCCTCGACTTTTCTAGCTAAAGATGCAAACTTGGCCTGAAGGTCATGATCTTCCCTAAGGTTGTACATACCTCCATTAGATGTATGAGGTTGAGTTTTACTCGGTGCCTCATAAGTACCCGCGGTGTCCCAATTTTGAGCATTTTCAGCTAACAAGTCTAAGTACTCCATTGCTTCATCAGGGTCTTTATCTTCAAAAGTTCCATTGCACATCAATTCAACCATTTGCCTATCTTTAGGTGTTAACCCTTCATTTGGAAATTATGGTGTGCTCGAAACGATGGTTGTGAACTTTGTACACTGTTATTATCACTCTTCCAACTGATATTGGGGTGATTTCTCCAACCAGGGTTGTATGTTTGTGAGTATGGGTTGTGGTTGTCCCTTTGGAAACTGTTTAAACCATGGGCTTGTTCATGGAGACATTTTTTAAAAGAAGGCAAGGTTGGACAGTTACTGGTTCAGTGTTTTTTTCTTTCACATATTTGACATGTAATGTTTTCAACAAATTTTAATTGACCACTCGTTTTCAATTCTAGTATCTGAACTTTTCTAGCTAAAGATGCAAACTTGGCTTGAAGGTCATGATCTTCCCTGAGGTTGTACATACCTCTACTAAATGTATGAGGTTGAGTTTTACTCGGTGCCTTATAAGTACCCGCGGTGTCCCAATTTTGAACATTTTTAGCTAACAAGTCTAAGTACTCCATTGCTTCATTAAGGTCTTTATCTTTAAAAATTCCATTGCACATCAATTCAGCCATTTGCCTATCTTTACGTGTTAACCCTTCATAAAAATGTGAAACCAATCTCCATGTTTCAAAACCATGATGAGGGCAAGTATTAAGCAAGTCTCGATACCTATCCCAACATTGGTAAAATGTTTCTCCTGGTTTTTGAGTGAAAGTGGTGATTTGTCTTTTGAAAGACTTTGTTCTCTGAGATGGGAAAAACTTATTTAAAAACTGTTGTTGCATTTCATCCCAAGCACGAATGGATCCTGGTCTCAATTTTTATAGCCATGTTTTCGCTTTATCTTTTAATGAAAAAGGAAAAAGCTTTAATCTGATGGTGTTCATGCTACAATTTGAATCATTATATGTGTTGCATACCTCCTTAAATTCTCTTAAATGCAAGTATGGATTTTCCAATTCTAAGAAGGTAAATGTTGAATAATACGTGGCTTAAAATTAAAATGAGATGCGATTGATACTTAAAAGTGTATTTTTATCAAGGTTTTATATCATCATTTTGCACTTGAAGTATCAATAACTCCTTAACTAAAGCATGTTTTATAATAATAGATCTAATAATATAAGATACCTTTAATTTGTGGTAAATGTCTATCTTTAATGCAGGCCTATCACATAAATGAAAGGATTGATTGATGACTTGAAGAACTTAAATTGCAAGGATAAAGAGATGGCCAAACTTAGAAAAGAGATGTCGGTGCAATCCTAACCGGAACACTGTTCGGTAATTGGGTCATATCTGGAGCTATATATCTCAGATTTAGGTCTAATTTATATGGATGGAAAGGTAAGACATAGGCCTACAACTTTCATATGGAGCCCAAGATCTAAAAAGGCCATTTTCAAGTCCAAATTGTAGCAACAACAAAGAAGCCCGAATTTGTCTTCCAGCCCAAGCATTGTTCAGTATTTGGCCCGTATCTAGAGTTCTAGAAGTCCAAATCAGCTGAATTTGTTACACAAGAAAGCTGAGACAATTTCCTACAACTTTCATGTTTTCAAGTGGCTCCAATTTTGACATTATCAATGACGTTTTGGGCAGACAAGAGAAGATAAGGATTGGCACCAAGTCAAGAGTTGGCCACCCACTCATCAATTAGTCATCAAATCAATAGTTCCCAATTTTGGCCTATAAAAGGTGGCATTTGCCATGCATTTAGGCATCTTGGTTTCCAGATCAAGATCATACTCTTGCTTTTTCTCTTTGTATTTTTTGTAATGTTTATGCTTTGCTTTCATTAATATCAAGTTTATGCCTTTCATTTCTTTTCATATACTTAGTTAACTTTTATCTTGTTTATGTTCTTATTTTGTTTATTTATTTTTCTTTCTTTCTTTCATTATATTTAGTTAAGTTTATTATGTCAAGGTGAAAAGGTTACACTAATGGTGTAAGAATAAGTATAGTGTAAACTTAATATGGACTTTAATGTTTGATACTAACATGTTTTGTATTTGTTATCTTGTTTACTCTTTAATACTTTGCTTGTTAAATGACTAATCTTGATTTATGTTGTATAACACTTGGTACAACAAATGCTTGGCACTTTCATAGTTCATACTGTATGGTATAGCCGACACCTGAGCTATGAAAGGAACTTCATTTGTTGTTAACATAAGTTATAATTATGAATGCTTGACGAGATTTACAAGTAGTAGCATTAATCGAATAAGATGACTAATGTAATCATGTGAATAATCTATAATAAGATTGGAACCTCCTTTGTGTGTGGTTTCCAATTGAATAATAAGAGTTTATACTATACTTGTTTGACATACCATTAGTGGAACCTTTAACCTTGACATTTGTTATTATCATTGTTTAATCCTTACATTAATATTCCATCTCCAAGTTCTCATCATCTTCTTCTTCTTCTCCTCTTTCTTTATTATTATTATTATTAGTACTACTACTACTACTATTATTATTCTTGTTGTTGTTGTTGTTGTTATTGTTGTTGTTATTGTTGTTGTTGTTGTTGTTGTTATTGTTATTATTGTTGTTATTGCTATTATTGTTGTTTATAATTTGTACAATTAACCTCCCTGTGGTTTGACCGCGGTCTTGCCGGGTTATTTATTACTTCGACACTCTTGCACTTGAGAGAAGACATCAATCTTTTCGTCGTGTCAAGATGCATCAGGAGGAAAAACTATGCATGATAGTACACTTGTTCTTGTGGGATTCATGTGGTCTCTAAGTATTCTAGTACGATTATTCTCATTATTCTCATTGTGAAGTGATTGATTATCTTCTTCAGCCATATTTTCTGAAAATAACGAGGATACCCTACAAAGTCTACCACTTGATGTATGTGACCACACTCTCATACATGTGTAGGAATAGAATAAAAGAAAAAAGAAAAAAAAGAGAAGAAATAAGAGACAAGAAACAAAATTATATACAAGAAAAGTGAAAAAGAAAAATAAAATAAATGCTATAATTTGTACAAGAACTTAACTCCCCGGCAACGGCGCCCAGAACTTGACACGACTAAAAGATTGATGTCTTCTTCCAAGTGTAGGAGTGTTGAAGTAATAAATAACCCAGCAAGACTAGGGTCGATCCACAAGGAGGTTAATTGTACAAATTATAAATAACAATAATACAACAACAATAATAATAACAACAACAACAATAATATTGGACTATAAAAAAACATGTTAGTATCAAACATTAAAGTCCATATTAAGTTTACACTATAAAAAAATCAATTGGCTAGTTTTACCGCCTAAAAAAAATTGAAAACAAAATCAAATGGCTGCTTTTACCGCCTCAAAAAATTGACCTCAACTTTTCAGATATTGGACTGTGGAATGGACTACTAATTGTTGGCTTTTGGTTGGTTCAACCATTTTTCTTTTGATGTTTATTCTAATTAGTTTATAATATTTATTGTTTATATTATAAGGTTGGTTTTACCGCCTCTTGTTTATATTATTTTATCTTGTTGTATTGTTGCGGTTTTGTTTTTTTTGTTTTTTTTGAAGTACTTGGCTAGTATTACCGCCTCTTGTTTATTTTATTTTTTTGTTGTTTTGTTGTGATTATTTTTTTATATTTATTGTTTGAAGTACTTGACTGGTTTTACCACCTCTTTATTCATGCTTGTTATAATTATCTTTTAATGTTTATTATTATTAATATTGCTTATTAGTTGGAGTGTGAATTTCCTAATTTGTTGTATTTTTATTTTTGAGCTATTACTTTATCTTTTACATTTCATTTACTTTTATTTGCAATCTTCTTTTTCTTTTTCCTTTCTTTTCATATTCATATAATTGTTATATTATTTTTTTTTTCATCATGGCTAATGTTGAAGATGTAGAGGGTGAAGGGACTGTTCAAGGTAATGGACCTCTATAGTTCAATGATCAACCTAATTTTTGAACTCTTAGAGAGTATCTTCACTTAGCTAAATAAAGTACACCTTCGTGTACTATCTTGCCTCTTAACCAACAAGCTTTCAATTTGAAACTGGGCATGATCCAACTTCTTCCCACATATCATGGTATGGATTCTGAAAATCCATAAATACACATTAAGGACTTTGAAGAGGTATGTAATACTTTTATTAATAGAACATGCACTGAAGAAACTATTCGACTTAAATTGTTCCCATTCTCTCTAAAGGATAAAGGCAAGCTTTGGCTAAACTCCCTGCATCCTAGGTCTATAGGTACATGGAGAGAAATGCAAGTTGAATTTTTGAAAAAAAACTTCCCCACTCATAGGACGATAGTCTTACAACGTCAAATGATGAATTTTTCTTGTAGTCCAAATGAGTCATTTCACCAAGCTTGGGAAAGGTTGAAAGACTTGTTAAATGCATGCCCCCACCATGGTTTTGAGATGTGGAGGTTAGTGAGTTTCTTCTATGACTCTCTTACCGTAGATTTTAAAAAGCTAGTGTCCATCATGTGTAATGGTGAGTTTTATGACAAAGAACCAAGTAAGGCCTTTGATTTTTTTGATTAATTGGCTGAAAACACAAAGCAATGAGAGACTTCTCTCCCAGTTCATGTTGAGTCTCGAAACACCATTTCTCATTCAAGTGGGAAGTTTCAATCGAAAATTTAATGAGAGTTTGTTTATCTGGATAGATTAATGGAAGTTAAATGATGAATACCTTGCTTTGTGAAATTTGCAAATTGTTTTAACGCTTTGATTACTAGGGACTAGTAATAAGCTGGTTGGGGGGTGTGATTAGTACTTAAAAGTGCATTTTTATCATGGTTTTATATCATCATTTTGCACTTGAAGTATCAATAACTCCTTAACTAAAGCATGTTTTATAATAATATATCTAATAATATAAGATACCTTTAATTTATGGTAAATGTTCATTTTAAATATAGGTCTATCACATAAATGAAAGGATTGATTGATGAATTTAAGAACTGAAATTGAAAGGATAAAGAGATGGCCAAACTTAGAAAAGAGATGTTGGTGCAATCCAAACCGGAACACTGTTCGGTAATTAGGTCATATCTGGAGCTATAGATCTCACATTTAGGTCTACTTTATATGGATAGAAAGGTAAGACATAGGCCTACAACTTTCATATGGAGCCCAAGATCTAAAAAAGCCATTTTCAAGTCCAAATTGTAGCAACAACAAAGAAGTCCGAATCTGTTCTCCAGCCCGAGCACTATTCAGTATTTTGGCCATATTTGGAGTTCTAGAAGTCCAAATGAGCTGAATTGTTTACACAAGAAAGCTGAGACAATTTCCTATAACTTTCATGTTTTCAAGTGGCTCCAATTTTGACGTTATCAATGACGTTTGTGGCAGACAAGAGAAGATAAGGATTGTCACCAAGTCAAGAGTTGGCCACCCACTCATCAATTAGTCATCAAATCAATAGTTCCCAATTTCGGCCTATAAAAGGAGGCATTTGCCATGTATTTAGGCATCTTGGTTTCCAGATCAAGATCATGCTCTTGCTTTCTTTCTTTGTATTTTTTGTAATGTTTATGTTTTGTTTTCATTAATATCAAGTTTATGCCTTTCATTTCATTTCCATGTTTATGCTTTGCTTTCATTAATATTAAGTTTATGCCTTTCATTTCCTTTCCTTTACTTAGTTAACTTTTATCTTATTTATGTTCTTATTTTGTTTATTTATTTTTCTTTCTTTCATTATGTCTAGCTAAGTTAGTTATGTCAAGGTGAAAAGGTTACACTAATGGTGTAAGAATAAGTATAGTGTAAACTTAATATGGACTTTAATGTTTGATACTAACATGTTTTGTATTTGTTATCTTGTTCACTCTTTAATACTTTGCTTGTTAAATGACTAATCTTGATTTATGTTGTATAACAATTGGTACAACAAATCCTTGGCACTTTCATAGCCACTTTCATAGCCCATACTGTATGGTATAACCGACACCCGAGCTATGAAAGGAATTTGATTTGTTGTTAACATAAGTTATAATCATGAATGCTTGACAAAATTTACAAGTATTAGCATTAATTGAATAAGATGACTAATGTAATCATGTTAACAATCTATAATCTGATTGGAACCTCCTTTGTGTGTGGTTTCCAATTGACTAATAAGAGTTTATATTATACTTGTTTGACATACCATTAGTGGATCCTCTAACCTTGACATTTATTGTTATCGTTGTTAAATCTTTACGTTAATATTTCATCTTAAAGTTCTCATCTTCATCTTCATC
>NW_011501305.1:0-34806 GCF_000495115.2 Populus euphratica | reverse complement strand
TATTATTATTATTATTATTATTATTATTATTATTATTATTATTATTATTATCAGTATTATTATTATTATTATTGCTGTTATTACTATTATTATTGTTGTTGTTGTTATTGTTATTGTATCATTGTTATTTATAATTTGTACAATTAACCTCCCTGTGGTTCAACCCCAGTCTTGCTGAGTTATTTATTACTTCAACACTCCTACACTTGAGAGAAGACATCAATCTTTTAGTCGTGTCACTAGGAAAGTAGAGTTTCTTGAGATTAAAAAAGTCCATGTCATGAGTGAACAACAAGAGGAAAGTTGTGTTGTTTGTGAGAGCAAAAGACATAGGACAACTGAGTTTCCTACCATTCCAGCCTTCAAGGAAGTGCTATATGGCCAAACGTCTGATTCAAGTAATGTTAGAAAGCTATTTCCAAACCAAGTAGGCAATCCCTACTCTGAGACCTATAATCCTGGATGGAGAAACCGCCTAAATTTTGGATGGAGAAATGAGGGATTTTCAGTACCTCAAACATTTCAACCTCCACCCCAACCATTTCATGCTCCCACACATAACACATACCAACCACCTCATAAGAGATCCCTAGAGGATACTTTTCAATAATTCATGCAAACGCAAGAAGGAATCAACAACCAAGCTTATAAATTTCAAGACCAGACCAATAGGACCTTAGATGACATTCGAAGTCAACTAACCAAGTTGACTCAATCACTAAGCATTCAAGAGAAGGGAAAGATCCCAGCTCAACCAATGCCAAATCCTAGAGGTCAGGTACATATGAGTGAATCCTCACCTAGTGAACCTTTAAACCATGAACAAGTTCAAGTTATCACCACCCTTAGAAATGGAAAGATTGTTGATAAAGGTATAGGTTTTAGGATTCCTAGAGGTATTGTGGAGGACAAATCTAAGGAAAGTAAAGAGGGAATCAAAACACAAGTGACAAATGAGAGTTTGAGTGACAAAGAAGACGAGATAAATGAGAAAGAGATGAGTGAGAAAGAAGATGATTCAAGAAAAATTGGAGTCAAAGTGAGTGATTTAGAATTTGTTTCTAGAGCACCATTTCCACAAAGGTTAGGTGACACGACTAAAAGATTGATGTCTTCTCCCAAGTGCAGGAGTGTAGAAGTAATAAATAACCTGGCAAGACTGGGGTCGAACCATAGGGAGGTTAATTATACAAATTATAAATAACAATAATACAACAACAATAATAATAGTAATAACAGCAGTAATAATAATAATAATAATAATAATAATAATAATAATAATAGTAATAATAGTAATACTAATAATAATAATAATAATAATAATAAAGAAAAAGAAGAAGAAGAAGAAGAAGAACATGAGAATTTTGAGATGAAATATTACCGTAAAGATTTAACAACAATAAGAAACAATGTCAAGGTTAGAGGATCCACTAATGGTATGTCAAACAAGTATAGTATAAACTCTTATTATTCAATTGGAAACCACACACAAAGGAGGTTCCAATCAGATTATAGATTGTTAACATGATTACATAAGTCATCTTATTCAATTAATGCTAATACTTGTAAATTCCGTCAAGCATTCATGATTATAACTTATGTTAACAACAAATCAAGTTCCTTTCATAGCTCAGGTGTCGGTTATACCATGCAATATGAACTATGAAAGTGCCAAGTATTTGTTGTATCAGGTGTTATACAACATAAATCAAGATTAGTCATTTAACAAGCAAAGTATTAAAGAGTGAACAAGACAACAAATATAAAACATGCTAGTATCAAACATTAAAGTCCATATTAAGTTTACATTCTACTTATTCTTACACCATTAGTGTAACCTTTTCACCTTGACATAATAAACTTAGCTAGACATAATGAAAGAAAGAAAAATAAATAAAGAAAATAAGAACATAAATAAGATAAGAGTTAACTAAGTAAATGAAAGGAAATGAAAGGCATAAACTTGATATTAATGAAAGCAAAGCATAAACATTACAAAAAATACAAAGAGAGAAAGTAAGAGCATGATCTTGATCTGGACACCAAGATGCCTAAATGCATGGAAAATGCCTCCTTTTATAGGCCAAAATTGGGAACTATTGATTTGATGACTAATTGATGAGTGGGTAGCCAACTCTTGATTTGGTGACAATCCTTATCTTCTCTTGTCTGCCCAAAACATCATTGATAACATCAAAATTGGAGCCCCTTAAAAACATGAAAGTTGTAGGCAATTCTCTCATCTTTGTTGTGTAAAACATTTAGCTCATTTGGACTTTTATAACTCTAGATATGACCAAAATACTGAATAGTACTCGGGCTGGAGGACAGATTCATACTTCTTTATTGTTGCTACAATTTGGACTTGAAAATGGTTTTTTTAGATCTTGGGCTCCATATGAAAGTTGTAGGCCTATGTCTTACCTTTCCATCCATATAAAGTAGAACTAAATCTGAGATCTATAGCTCCAGATATGACCCAATTACCGAACAGTGTTCCAGTTTGGATTGCACCGACATCTCTTTTCTAAGTTTAGTCATCACTTTGCCCTTGCAATTTAAGTTCTTAAAGTCATCAATCAATCCTTTCATTTATGTGATAGGCCTGCATTTAAAATGAACATTTACCACAAATTAAAGGTATCCTATATTATTAGATATATTATTATAAAACATGCTTTAGTTAAGGAGTTATTGATACTTCAAGTGCAAAATGATGATATAAAACCATGATAAAAATGTAGTTTTAAGTACTAATCACACCCCCCAACCAGCTTATTACTAGTCCCTAGTAATCAAAGCGTTAAAATAGAAAAATAATTTGCAAATTCGACAAAGCAAGGTATTCATCATTGAACTTCCATTAATCTATCCAGATAAACAAACTCTCATTAAATTTATATATCTGCTCAATACCTCTTAACAAGATATTCATAAGCCTTTCGTTTGTGTCAATGTATCAACACATAATTATGGGGCTTTTCTTGGAAGAAAACAAAAATTTTGTTCTAATGTTTAAGGTTAACTTCCTTGGGTTGGGATTATTATTTTTGTCTTTTTTTTTGTTTTTTTTTTAAATATATATACATATAATTTAAAAACACCATGCATCTTTAACCCATGTAATGAGCTTTCAGCTAATGACTCCCAAACCAGTTGGTCTTAGGGCATTAGGTGTTAAGACACCCCTACGAGCTTAGTAACTCGGGTCGCAGTTACTGATATGTAGATAGTGCAATGTTTGATTTCTTTAAGCTTTTCTCCTCAACCCATGTAACAAGCGTTGGGCCAATAGCTCCCAAGTCAGTTGATTTTAGGGTATTAGGTGTTAAAACACCCCTTTGGGCTTAATTGCTTAGGTTAGGGAGGCTACAAAACCAAACTTATATACATTTTTATTATTATCATTTTTTTCTTTTTTTTTCTTTTTTTTCTTTTTTATTTTTTTAATTATATACAATCTCTTTCCCTTAGTTGTTACCTTTAACAAAAGAACATAAATAATGTAATAATGCAATATGCAACCCACAATCATATGTTAAAGTGTGTGTGTGTAAATTAAGGTTTAAGAATACATGTTAAATAAGTATATGAGCAGAATTGAGTGATAACAATGCGAGAGTTTGTAAACCTGAATATTTCAAGAAGTATTATAATAGACCTTGTTAATAATGGTTACTAAGATGCGTCTCAAGAGTCACTTTAACAAAAGAGCTCATTTACTCTGCCATCCTAGTAACAACAATTATGCACATGCTTTATGAAATGAAAAACATTTTTTTTTTATCAACTACTACCCTCTTCTCCCAACCAAAACGAGACATTGTCCTCAATGTTCTAAGGTAGAAAGATAGAGTATAGAAGATATCACCTGAAATAACGAACACTAACAAACCTGAAACACACTTAAACAAATATAAGAAACAACAAAACACAACTATTATGCTATTAATAAAACCAAAAGACACAAGTTTTTACAAATAAAAATTCAAATCGCAGTTGTGATTGTGACTCACATCTTCCCTTGGTTTTACATTCAAGAACGGCTTAAACACCCTCTATAGGTTGGGGATAGGCTTCCCATCCAGTTTTCTTAAAAACCGGCAAACAGGGTCTTTTTTAGTCAGATTCCCAAAACTATATCGAGCATGTTCCTTATGGAATGTTGGTCATAAATCATGAATTGCACGATACACATCTCCACTAGGATGCGTCTCAAGAGTCAATAGAAGATTACCTGATAATCGGACCTTTGCTTCAATCAACCAGCGAATATCTTCAGGAATTCCATGATTCATTAACAATCTCAATCTTGCACATCTAGCACGGTAAATTTTTGTAATCGCATTCTGAGGCAGAGCGGGAAAATACTTTTTCAATTTTTCAAGATTAGTGTCCATTTTCAAATGAGAATTGGAAGAGAGATTCAAAGAATTGCATAAATATATACACAGATATCAGTTATTGTGGGAAACTGAAAGAACCAACTTAAGTCACAGAGTACCATTGTCCGCCATTTGACTAGGGTGAGAGAAACTAGCAAAAAATCACTCAAAAAGAAACACAAAAAAAATGTAAGAAAAACAAAATAATCAACCTTTATCTATAAGATCATTCAAACCAGTGGATTCATTTTCACTAGGAAAATTATCAAAGTAAGCTTTCAAACGATGTCCATTTTCCTTAAAATCATTGTCATTCATTGAATTCTCAATATCACAGGCCCCATAAGGATTGCTCCATCTTGGTCTTAGCTTTTTAGGGAATGCATAGAGTTGAGAATTATAAAACAAAACTTTTTGACCAGTATCAATCTTTTGACAATTTTCACAATTTTTGCAGAATGCATGCGTGTCCTTGAACATGGTAAGCCAATAAAATCCATTTTGAAAGATTTTTATAGCTGTTTTTTTTTACGAGAAATAACTTCCACATGCTTCAGAATGACAAAGTTTAATGACACTATTTACCTCATTGTCAGGAATGAATCTTTGAAATATTTGATCAGGACAATATTTGAATAAGTTAGGGTCATCACAATAAAAGTTCTTCACTTCGTTCAAAAACTTTTCTTTGTCTTGGGTACTCCAATCAGCTGGCAAATCTCCTAAAGGAAGAAAATTGATATTTTTATCATACCAAGGCATTGGACTAAGAGAAAGTAAGGATTCGTTAGGAAAGTAATAATCGATTGATGTGATATCAGATGTCGAATTTGTTATCATTGTTGACAAAAGATTCACATCAACATTTTTGGTGCTTTTTTCATCCGTGATTTCTTCCTCAGAATAAATCATTTGCAAATCTTCAGATTCATCCAACTCATTTTTACTTAAAATAGATTCAAGTTGATCATAAACTAATTCGTCAATAAGATCTACTTCTTGTAAATCATTATCTTCTTGAGGTTGTTTACAAATGTTGAAAATATTCATCTCCAATGTCATGTTTCCAAATGATAGCTTCATCAGTCCATTCCTACAATTAATCAATGCGTTAGAAGTTGCAAGAAACGGACGTCCTAAAATAACAGGAAATGAATTACATGCTTCAACAGGTTCTGTGTCCAAGACAATAAAATCCACAGGATAAATGAATTTATCAACTTGTACTAACACATCTTCAATTATTCCTCTAGGCACTTTTACAGATCTATCGGCAAGTAAAAGAGATATAGAAGTTGGTTTTAACTCACCTAAATTGAGACTTTGAAAAACTGAATATGGAAGTAAATTCACACTAGCTCCAAGATCAAGTAAAGCTCTTTCAATTTTATGTTCTCCAATAAAGCATGAAATTGTAGGACAACCAGGGTCTTTATATTTCAAAGCATTATTGTTCTGAAGAATAGCACTTACTTGTTCAGCTAAAAAGGCTTTCTTTTTCACATTCAGTTTCCTCTTCACAGTGCATAGATCTTTCAAAAATTTAGCATAGGAAGGAACCTGTTTAATAGCATCCAGTAAAGGTATATTGATCCTTACCTATTTGAAAATTTCAAAAATTTCAGAGTTGTGATTGACTTTCCTTTGTTTGGTCATGGCTTGAGGAAATGGAAGTGTTGGCAGAGAATCAGTCTTTTCTTTGCAATTTTCAGATTCAACCCCTTCTTTACCCTCAAAGATTGACTCATCATCTTTCTCATAAGGTTCAAGAGAGGGTTTTACAATAACCTTACCACTGCGTAGAGTAGTGACTGATTTGACTTGATCCATATGTTGGCTTCCGGAACTACTTACATTTGCATTGTATTGCCTCTTGGGATTTTGTTATGGTTGAGATGGGAACTTACATTTCTCTTGGAAACTGAGGGCAGATGTTAATTTTGCAAGAGTATCTTTAAAATCTGTCATGTTTTGAGCAAGTTGAGTATTGATTGTCTCTTGCTTTTCAATGAATGCATGCAATGTTTCCTCAAGATTTCTTCTAGGAGGTGGAGCATAAGGAGGTGCATATCCATGAGAATTTTGGAAATTATGGTGTGCTTGAAACGGTGATTGTGAAGTTTGTGCATTGTTGTTCTCAATCTTCCAACTAAAATTTGGGTGATTTCTCCAACTAGGGTTGTATGTTTGTGAGTATGGGTTGTGGTTGGCCCTTTGGAAACTGTTTAAAGCATGGCCTTGTTCATGGAGACATTCCTTAAAAGAAGGCAAGGTTGGACAATTATTGGTTGAGTGTTCATTTGTTTCACATATTTGACACACAATGTTTTCAACAGATTTTCATTAACCACTCTTTTTCAATTCTAGTGCCTCAACTTTTCTAGCTAAAGATGCAAACTTGGCTTGAAGGTCATGATCTTCCCTAAGGTTGTACATACCTCCACTAGATGTATGAGGTTGAGTTTTACTCGGTGCCTCATAAGTACCCGCGGTGTCTCAATTTTGAGCATTTTCAGCCAACAAGTCTAAGTACTTCATTGCTTCATCAGGATCTTTATCTTTAAATATTCCATTGCACATCAATTCAATCATTTGCCTATCTTTAGGTGTTAACCCTTCATAAAAATGTGAAACCAATCTCTATGTTTCAAAACCATGATGAGGGCAAGTACTAAGCAAGTCTCGATACCTATCCCAACATTGGTAAAATGTTTCTCCTAGTTTTTGAGTGAAAGTGGTGATTTGTCTTTTGAAAGAGTTTGTTCTATGAGATGGGAAAAACTTCTTTAAAAACTGTTGTTGCATTTCATCCCAAGCACGAATGGATCCTGGTCTTAAATTTTATAGCCATGTTTTAGCTTTATCTTTTAATGAAAAAGGAAAAAGCTTTAATCTGATGGTGTTCATGCTACAATTTAAATTATTATATGTGTTGTAGACCTCCTCAAATTCCCTTAAATGCAAGTATGAATTTTCCAATTCTAAGCCATGAAAAGAAGGTAAAAGTTGAATAATACCTGGCTTAAAATTAAAATGAGATGCATCGGGACGAAAAATTATGCATGATGGTGCACTTGTTCTTATGGGATTCATGTGGTCTCTAAGTGTTCTAGCACGATTATTCTCATTATTCTTATTATGAAGTGATTGATTATCTTCTTCGGCCATATTTTCTGAAAATGATGAGGATACCCTACAAAGTCTACCACTTGATGTACGTGACCACACTCTCATGCACGTGTTAGAATATAATAAAATAAAGAAGAAAACAAAAGAAGAAGGAAGAAAACAAAATAAGGAGAAACAAAATAAAGAGACAAAGTTATATAAAAAAAAGTGAAAAGAGAAAATAAAATAAAAACTATAATTTATACAAGAACTTACCTCCCCGGCAACGGCGCCAAAAACTTGACACGACGAAAAGATTGATGTCTTCTCCCAAGTGCAGGAGTGTCGAAGTAATAAATAACCCGGCAAGACCGGGGTCGAACCATAGGGAGGTTAATTATACAAATTATAAACGACAATAGTACAACAACAATAATAATAACAACAATGACAATAACAATAATAACTATAATAATAATAATAATAGTAGTAGTAGTAGTAGTAGTAGTAGTAGTAGTAGTAGTAGTAGTAGTAGTAGTAGTAATAATAATAATAATAATAATAATAATAATAATAAAGAAAGAGAAGAAGAAGATGATGATGAGAACTTGGAGATGGAAAATTAATGTAAGGATTAAACAATAATAATAACAAATGTCAAGGTTAGAGGTTTCACTAATGGTATGTCAAACAAGTATAGTATAAACTCTTATTATTCAATTGAAAACCACACACAAAGGAGGTTCCAATCAGATTATAGATTGTTAACATGATTACATTAGTCACCTTATTTGATTAATGCTAGTACTTGTAAATCTCGTCAAGCATTCATGATTATAACTTATGTTAACAACAAATCAAGTTCCTCTCATAGCTCAGGTGTCGGTTATACCATACAGTATGGGCTATGAGAGTGCCAAGCATTTGTTGTACCAGGTGTTATACAACATAAATCAAGATTAGTCATTTAACAAGCAAAGTATTAAAGAGTGAACAAGATAACAAATACAAAACATGTTAGTATCAAACATTAAAGTCCATATTGAGTTTACACTATACTTATTCTTACACCATTAGTGTAACCTTTTCACCTTGACATAATAAACTTAGCTAGACATAATGAAAGAAAGAAAAATAAATAAACAAAATAAGAACATAAATAAGATAAGAGTTAACAAAGCAAAGGAAAGGAATTGAAAGACATAAACTTGATATTAATGAAAGCAAAGCATAAGCAATACAAAAAATACAAAGAGAGAAAGGAAGAGCATGATCTTGATCTGGAAACCAAGATGCCTAAATGCATGGCAAATGCCTCCTTTTATAGGCCAAAATTGGGAACTATTGATTTGATGACTAATTGATAAGTGGGTGGCCAACTTTTAACTTGGTGATAATCCTTATCTTCTCTTGTCTGCCCAAAACGTCATTGATAACGTCAAAATTCGAGCTAGTTGAAAACATGAAAGTTGTAGGCAATTGTCTCAGATTTCTTGTGTAAAACATTCAGCTCATTTGGACTTCTAGAACTCCAGATATGGCCAAAATACTGAACAGTGCTCGGGCTGGAAGACAGATTCGGGCTTCTTTGTTGTTGCTATAATTTGGACTTCAAAATGGCCTTTTTAGATCTTGGGCTCCATATGAAAGTTGTAGGCCTATGTCTTACCTTTCCATCCATAAAAATTGGACCTAAATATGAGATATATAGCTCCAGATATGACCCAATTACCAAACAGTGTTCCGGTTTGGATTGCATCGACATCTCTTTTCTAAGTTTGGCCATCTCTTTATCCTTGCAATTTAAGTTCTTAAAGTCATCAATCAATCCTTTCATTTATGTGATAGGCCTGCATTTAAAATGAACATTTACCACAAATTAAAGGTATCTTATATTATTAGATATATTATTATAAAACATGCTTTAGTTAAGGAGTTATTGATACTTCAAGTGCAAAATGATGATATAAAACCATGATAAAAATGCACTTTTAAGTACTAATCAACTAGTTGATGCTTTGTGGGCATATCACACTGCTTATAAGACCTCTTTAGGAATGTCTCCTTATAGGCTAGTTTATGGGAAGCCTTGTCATCTCCCTGTTGAGATTGACCGTACATATTGGGCCATCCGTCAATTCAATGACAATGAAAATGAGGTTGGCAAAAATAGAAAGCTTTAATTGGATGAATTAGAGGAGCTGAAAAATGATGCATTTGAAAATGGAAAAATTTCAAAACATAAGATGAAAACTTTGCATGATAAACATATTCTTAGAAAATCCTTTCATGTTGGTCAAAATGTTCTCTTGTATAATTCACGATTACATCTCTTTCCTGGGAAGTTGAGGACAAAATGGATTGGTCCATTTGTGATTAAATCCATCTCTGAGCATGGTGCATTTGAGGTAGAAAATCCTAAGAATGGAAATATTTTCAAAGTAAATGGTCATCGATTGAAACCTTATTTTGAAAATGTTGTGGCTTAAGTTGAGACATTGGATCTTGAAGATCCAATACCATTGTAGTATCAGAAGTAATGAGTTTTTATTTTTATTTTTTTTCATTTTTTTTTCTTTCTTCCATCTCTTATATTTTCTTGTTCATGCATTCAAGACAATGCATTATTTTAAGTTAGGGGGTGTGAGGTTCTTTATTTTCAAAAAAAAAACATCAATGTTTTCTTTTAGTTGTGATATGCAGGTTAAAAAATAAATCAAGCAAGAAGTCAGCTCATGCCCAATTCAATCAGACATTCATCCTTGAAAACAAAAGGGGAGTAACAATTTTCTATCTTTATACTTTTCTTCTCTCTTTTTTTTTTACATTGAGGATAATGTAAAATTTAATTTTAGATATTTCATTATGTTGAATGCTTGAGATAACCATGCTTGTTAAAGGAAAAAAAAACTTGCATTCGTATGTGAATGAGACTTGTTTAGGATCATCATTACATTTTTGGATTCATTATTGTGTTGAACATTGCATGCTTTTATTTGGGATAAATAATATCTTATAAAGCAAGATATAGCATACTTTTTTTTTAAGATTACTGAAGTACATCTTTCCTTGTAAAAGTTGTGTGAGTTGTGTGATTATGCATGAAAGATGAGTATGATGCTTTACTTATGATTATCCCTTTTGATCTAGTCCTAAACAAGGTTTAAGTAAATAGAGTAATAATTATTACACAAATAAATAAATAAATGTGTACAAAGTTCTATCTACTCCAATGTTTTGAGTTGCTTAGTAACTAGGGGTATTCATCACAAATGTATATCTTTACGTCAAACGGCAACTTGAAATATGAGTATGCAAAGCACTTTAAGTTTGTGACTTTGTGAGTAACCGGGTGCATTCATCACAAATGTTTGTATTCGCATCAAAAGGGAAGTGACTACTTAAAGACAAAGAATAAATCATATCTTCAAAAAAAAAAGAAGAAAGAAAAAAAAATATCTATAGATATTTCTCTAGTTTGCTACCTTGTTTGTGTTGTGAGAAGGGAAGATTACAAGTTGGGTTTTCGTATGAATCAATTATGTTGGTTGCATGATAAATATGACTGAATTTGAAACTTTTGTATGGATGTTTGATTTAGAGAATGTGAGTATGCTTATTTTTCTTTATTTGCTATTGTGTACACTAAGTTAAAGATACCAATAGGTCCTTCAAGTATGATGAATCGAGCCTAATTATGGTTGTTATTATTTTTTTTATTTTAAAGGTTTTATGTTTTGTTTTGCTTGAGGACTAGCAAAATCTAAGTTGGGGGGTGTAATTGTGCATCAAAAGTGTCATTAAGTCTCTTATTTTACATATGTATTTATTGTTTTTATTTGGTTGTTTTTATCATAATTGATGTGCTTTTTAGTAATGAAGTTTTTTTTAATGTTTCGATAGGTTTTTAGAGCTTAAATGAATTAATTCAGAAAATTCAATGTCGGAATTCAGAACAAAGAGTTGAAGAGACATTTAGTTGAAGATTGAAGTAAATCTTGGTTCAAACAAGTGCTCCAAATTTGCCCTAAAAATCAATTCTATTCCAATTCTAGAAAAGAATATCATATGATCTATTTCAAGCCCAAACTTGTCTTATGTTATGTGCAAACTTCAACCATTAAACACTCAAGGTTTCAATGTCAATCTTAGCCCAAATAATAGGTACATTTGTATCCTTATTTGATGCTTAAATTCAGCCCCAAATCAACCTTCAAATCAGCCCAAGCACAATCCATGATCTTACATGTCCACACAACAAATAACAATTGATTTATTTTGGGTAATCCATTGATCCAAGAACACAAGCACATGGATGGAAAGCTAGAGCAGACATTTTTACATTATTTTGGGTCAAAAATAAGAAAGAGACAGCTCATAAATGAGGAAGAAAAACGTGCACCAAAGTGGTTGTAAAGCTGACCTGATTTGATTTTTCAGAACATATTTTGGTGTTTTGCTCATAACCTTTGACTCAGGTGTCCAAATGACCTATTCTTTAATGATCTGGAAAGGTGACAATTCCTATAAATATGTATCTAATAGACATCTCGACAAAAGGCTTCTAGGAGGGTCTAAATTGATATCCAAAGTTAGCATCATTTTGTGTCCGAATTTTTACTGAAATTGTGTTGTGTTCTTCTTTGTAGATTTCAGTTCTTTAGCTTGTAAAACTTATTATTTCAATTTAATTCAAGTTATTTCATGTTTACTAAAGTGTTCTTATGCATAATCATGGTTGGCTAATCTTTATCTTGGATCCAAATCAAGGATGATGGTGGTTGAGGTGAGTTCTTTAAGATATGAATGAATCTTAATGTTTATCTTCTCATTTTCTTCATGAATTTTTTTTATTGCAAGGAAATTTTAGAAATCATTTAGGTAATGTTATAATCTTGAATTTTTATACACAAACTTTAGTTTTGGTATAGAGATTGCTTGATTCAATGTCTTACTTAATATGAAAGTACTTGTTCATTCTTAAACAATAATCAAACTTCATCTTTTTAAACATCATTGTAATATCTTCCAATCTAATATCAGCATCATTGATATTAGGTTGAGTTATCTTATATATCTTAAAGGAATCACCAATACACCATTAAAATTGATTTGGACCAAGACTTACTTTTTCTTGTCATTTAAAACCTATTTACACATTTTCATCTTTGAAAACAAATCCATCAATTATTTTCAACCAAGTTATTGTTAATTTAATTTCTCTTGAGTTTTTTTTGTTACCTAGCTTATTTTCCAAATCTAACTCTCTGTGGATATGACCTCGATCTTACCGAGTTAATTGCTACATCGCACACTTGATTATAATTTATGTTAATAACAAATCAAGTTCCTTTTATAGCTCAGGTGTCGATTATATTATACGGGTTGGGCTATGAAAGTGCCAAATATTTATTGTACCAAGGGTTATACAACATAAATCTAGATTAACCATTTAACAAGCAACGTATTAAAAGTGAACAAGATAACAAATATAAACATATTAGTATTAAACATTAAAGTCCATGTTGAGTTTATACCATACTTATTCTTACACCATTGGTGTAATTTTTTTACTTTGACATAATAAACTTAGCTAAACATAATGAAGGAAAGAAATATAAATAAACAAGATAAGAGCATAAATAGGTTATAAGATAATTAAGTAAAGGAAAGGAAATGAAAAGCATAAAAAAGAGATTAATGAAAGCAAAGTTCAAGTATTACAAATAATATAAAGAAAGAGAGTAAGAACATGATCTTGATCTAAAAACTAAAATACCTAAATGCATAGCAAATGCCTCCTGTCATAGGTTAAAATTTGAAACTATTAATTTGATGACTAATTATTGAGTGGGTGACCATATTTTGACTTGGTGACAATCCTTATCTTCTTGTCTGAACTAAACATAATTGATAATGTTAGAATTTGGAATTCAAAATATCATGAAAGTTCTAGGAAATTGTCTCAGCATTCCAACAAAAAAAATTGAGGTCATTTGAACTTTTAGAACTTGAGATATGGGCTGAACACTAAATAGTATATGGGCTACAGGACAGCTTCAGACTTTTTCATTGTTGCTCCAATTTGGTCTTGAAAACGACCTTTTTAAATCTTAGACTTTGTATGAAAGTTTTAGGCCTATGTCTTAGCTTTCCATCCATATGGAGCAGACCTAAATCCAAAATCTACAACTCTAGATATGACCTAATGACCGAACAATATTTTAATTTGAACTGAACCATCATTTCTTTTTTAAGTTTGGCCCTCTCTTTGTCTTTTTAATTTCAATACTTAAACTTATCAATCAATCATTTGATTTATATGATAGGCCTGCATTTAAAATCAATATTTACCATAAATTAAAAAGTATTTTATAGTATCAGACTTGTTGTTATAAAACATGCATTAGGTGTTGAGACACATATCAGTATTTGCAATCCGAGTTACTAAACTCGTAAAGGTGTCTCAACACCTAATGTCTAAGATCAACTAGTCTGGGAGTCATTAGCCGAAAGCAAGTTACATGGGTTAAAGATGCATTGTGTTTTAAGTTATATGTATATATATTTAAAAAAAGAAAGATAATAATCTCAACTAAAGAAAGTTAGCCTTAGAAAAAAAAATTAGAACATAATGTTGTTTTCTTTCAATAAAAGCTCCATCATTTATATTTTCATACATTGAGCACATAAAAAAGAAAGTTTATTAATACCTTGTTTAAGAAGTATGAAGTAGATATATAAATTTAATAAGAGTTTGATTATTTGGATAGATTAACAAAAGTTAAATGATGAATGCCTTACTTTGTGGAACTTGCAAATTGTTTTTCTATTTTAACTCTTTGATTGCTAAGGACTAGTAATAAGCTGGTTGGGGGTGTAATTAGTACTTAAAAGTGTATTTTTATCAAGGTTTTATATCATAATTTTTGCACTTGAAGTATCAATAACTCCTTAACTAGAGCATGTTTTATAATAATATGTCTGATATTATAAGATACTTTAAATTTATGGTAAATGTTTATTTTAAATGCAGGCCTATCACATAAATCAACAGACTGATTGATGAGTTTAACTACTAAAATTGAGAAGACAAAGATAGGCTAAGCTTAGAAAAGAGATACTAGTTTAGTTCAAACTAGAACACCATTCAGTTATTAGATCATAACTGCAACTGTAGAACTTGGATTTAGGTCTGGTCTATATGGATGGAAAGCTAAGATATAAGCCTAAAACTTTCATGAAGAGTCCAAGTTCAAAAAGGTCATTTTCAAGTTCAAATTGTAGGAATAACGGAGAAGTTGAAATCTGTCTTGCAGCCTAGACACTATTTAATGTTTAGCCCATATCTTGAGTTCTAGAAGTCCAAATACACTGATTCTTGTTTTGTTGGAAAGCTGAGATAATTTTCCAAAACTTTTATGAGACTATCTATTCAAAATCTGATGTTAGCAATAACGTTTTTTATAGACAAAAGGATAATAAGGATTGTTACAAAGTCAAGAGATGGCTACCCACTCAACAATTAGTTATAAAATCAACATTTCTGAATTTTAACTTATAAAAGGAGGCATTCACCATGCATTTAGACATTTTGGTTTTCAGATCAAGATGATGTTCTTACTCTCTCTCTTTATATTTTTGCAATGTTTAAGTTTTGTTTATGTTAATCTCTTGTTTATGCTTTTCATTTCCTCTCCTTTACTTAGTTAACTTATATCTTGTTTATGTTCTTATCTTTTTTATTTATGTTTCTCTCTTTCATTATGTTTAGCTAAGTTTATTATGATGGTGTAAGAATAAGTATAATATAAACTCAACATGGACTTTAATATTTGATACTAACATGTTTTGTATTTATTATGTTGATCACTTTAAATACTTTGCTTGTTAAATGGTTAATCTAAATTTATGTTGTATAACCCTTGGTACAACAAACACTTGGCACTTTCATAGCCTAACCGTATGGTATAACCAACACCTGTGCTATGAAAGAAGTTTGATTTGTTGTTAACATAAGTTATAATCATGAATACTTGACAAAATTTACAAGTATTAGCATTATTCGAATAAGATAACTAATGTAATTATGTTAACAATTTATAATCCGATTGCAACCTCCTTTGTGTGTGGTTTCTAGTTGAGTAAAAAAAAGAGTTTATACTATGCTTGTTTGAAATACCATTAGTGGATTTTCTAACCTTGACAAATATTTTATCTTTGTTTAATCCTTATATCAATATCACATCTCAAGTTCTTTTTAACTCTTTTTCTGTTATTATATACTTCTTTATTTGTAATTTATATAGTTAACATCCATATGGTTCTACCCTAATCTTGTCGGGTTATCTATTACTTCAACACTCCTATACTTAGGAGAAGATATCAACTCTTTGGTCGTGTCAAAAGTAAATCTCATTTTTTTTAGTTGGGTTGCCTCCTAATAAGCACTTTTGTTTTATGTCATTCGATCGACATATCACATGCTTACACCTCATAGATTGGTTTAGTTAACTCCATAGAAGCGGTGAGTTTTTCTGTTTAACCTTTATAGAAAGTTTTCAATCGATGCCTATTGACCTTGAATACTTTGTTTGTTTCTAAACTTGTAGTTTCAATAAGAGAAAAACATTATGTGTCATTCGGTCATGAAGACTCTTGATTTTTTCTTTGTAAATCCTTGCATTCTCATATGCATCATTCTGTATTTTTTCCAACTCTTGTAATTGCAACTTTCTTGTAATCTCAGCAACATCCTAATCCATGTTACATTGTTTAATGACTTAAAAAGCTTTGTGTTCAAGCTCCACTAGTAGATAACATGCTTTCCCATAAATCATCGTATAAGGTGACATTCCTATAGGTGATTTGTAAGTAGTTCAATAAGCCTAAAGTGCATTACCAAGTTGCAGACTCGAATCTCGCCGGTTAGGTTGCATTGTCTTCTCCAAAATGGACTTGATTTCTCAATTTGAAATTTTAGCTTGACCATTTGTTGCGATGTCGCAGTTACACAAATTAATTATCCTAGCTTAAAACACAACATACAAGATAATATAGAGCAAGCAAGGGGTTGATCCTATGAGAAATGTTTAAATCAGATTTTTATGCTAAATGATATGCAACTTGGGGGTTTTTTGGATGTTATCTAGGCTAAAGCAAAAGAAAATAGAAAACTATCAAGTGAAATTAAATAAAATCAAAAAATTATTAAGATAACAAACCTTGATCGCAAGCACACATTCACCTACATAAATTAGAACTGATTATGGAAACGAAACATCAATTTATATTCTAAATATTTATCTCTTCTTAATATTGGTTATTTAACGGATCCGTCGTATAACTAACCCTAACCATCAAACAACCACAGTGTCTGCACTAGTAATTTAATTCAATGGCAACCTTTAGATCTAGATAAGATGATTAATCAAGAAAACATAAATGTCTGCAATCTATGATTGATTTGATTGAATGTTCTTCCTAAGATTAATAATATAGATTTGTCACAATTATTAAACTCAGTTGCTTCACAAGTTCATACCACAACTCCGGTTTTGATATCAAACATAGCAATAGATTGTCTACAATTAAAATAAACAATAATAGGAAAAATAACTTAGAGTCTGCTTTAGCAATTAAAATAAAAAATAATAGGAAAAATAAACATAAGAGAATAAACATAATCATCATATAAATTAAAAAGAAAAGGTAAAATAAATCTCACAGTTCTTGAAATTTGAAGGTTTCCGTGTTTTTTCAACTAAGAAAAAGTGTTTAGCCTTGCATATTTGTTGAACAACTAATAAAAAAGAAGGAAGAATGCATAATTTCAAGTTTCTTAGAGGAGGGGGGAATTTTTCTCTTCTTAGGTGGCTGCCCCTCTTCTCTTCTCTCATTCTTTTTATATCCTAGGAAACCATAGTCTCTATTTCACAAAATAATCCTCTCTTAATTAGATAGTTTATATTGAAGTACTTCAATCACTATTTTCCTAAAAAAGGAGAAATAACCTTGCATTAAATCTTCAAGCTTTGACTTAGAAGAGCTAAATTGTAGAAATAAAAACTTGGATATCAGTTTAGATGCTTCAGAATGTAATTTGGACTCATTTCTTCACGAAACCTATTTCCTAGCAGAATTCAGTTGTTATATTTAAAAAATCATATTTCCCTCATATGACATCATTTTTGGCTGAAAATTTGGGTGTTCATACAACTTTGAGTCAAGAATCGAACAAATTGAGTTTACATCAACTGGACTTCTATAGCTCCAGATATTCAAGTCGGAATGACCGAAGGTCAACACTGGTAAATTGCAAGATTTGACTTTGAAAGCTGTGATTTCCATGCTCTTTCTTATTTTATTTTCTTACCTTAGATTTCTAGAAAGGTATGGATGTTAGATTTTTAATTCCACTAGAATCACTTCATTTCGACCTCTAGAGCTCATGCTCTGTACAAAACATCAAATGAAGGTCAAATCGACCAATTACCTCCAATTTACTCCTTTTTGCATCTTTCATCCAAAAGTTCCTTAAAAACATTAAAAAAAAATATCAAGGCATTTTATATATTAGGCAAAACACTAGTCAAATATGGGTAAAACTATTGAATAATATTGTTGCATTAAATACCTCCATACTTAGCTCTTGCTCGTCCTCGAGAAAGGATAGGTAAAATCAAATTGAAGTTAAATTAAATCAAATCACTATAACTAGTCTCCTAATCTCCCATCAATATCCAAGAATATATACATTATAAATAAGAACACAATTAAGAAGGATAAAGAGTATAAATTTTCATAAATTTATTTACATGCAAACTTCAAAACTCAATTAATCATCAAGATTTAAATGAAATCTATGCCATGCCAAAGTGATAGGTCCTCTCATTGATATACACTCCAACACTCACGTGTTTAAGGATTATGTGTTTAAATCTCTCAAATTCAATTAATGAATATGTTCTACCATAAGCTTGTTCTTCAATCTCATCTCCATTACTAACATATTACAAACAATGCATGAATCAAAAGGTCTTATTTTCTGATTGTAATGAGGCTAAGATTAAGGTGAGGTAAAAGAGAGTAAAAAAAAAGGTTCAAACCAAAGAAAGTAGAGCATTCTAAAAAAATAAGATTTCAAACAAGATATTCCATCAAAGCACATAAATTTTTTTTATCTTTAATCATCAATACTTAACTTCTTTTGATTTCAAGCTTTTTCAACATAAAATCTTGAACATAAAGGAACATTTTTTTTCTTTTTCTTTTTTCTTTTTTTTTCTTTTCCTTTTCTTTTTCACAATTTTGCCCATCTTTTCATCAAGCATCACTTCTGCTTTCTTTTCACATAATTTTCAACCATAATTCCATGAAATATCACAAGTATATGCTTTACAAATCCATGGCCAGGGGAAAAGGAAAACATATATAAAGTTAAGGCTTATACATGGATAAAGCAAAGAAAAAATAAACAAGTTCAAAAGGGGCTCACTAAGGATAATATGCTTTAGGTTGGCTTTTTGGCTCTAGTGGTTAAAATTCCTAATGCCTTTATCATCTTCATGTATATGTGTGACACGACTAAAAGATTGATGTCTTCTCCCAAGTGCAGGAGTGTCGAAGTAATAAATAACCCAGCAAGACTGGGGTCGAACCACAGGGAGGTTAATTGTACAAATTATAAATAACACTAATACAACAACAACAACAATAACAACAACAACAATAATCATAGTAATAATAATAATAATAATAATAATAATAATAAATGAAGGAGAAGAAGAAGAAGATGATGATGAGAACTTTGAGATGGAATATTAATGTAAGGATTAAACAATGATAATAACAAATGTCAAAGTTAGAGGTTCCACTAATGGTATGTCAAACAAGTATAGTATAAACTCTTATTATTCAATTGGAAACCACACACAAAGGAGGTTCTAATCAAATTATAGATTGTTAACATGATTACATTAGTCATCTTATTCGATTAATGTTAATACTTGTAACTCTCGTCAAGCATTCATGATTATAACTTATGTAGACAACAAATCAAGTTCCTTTCATAGCTCAGGGGTCGGTTATACCATACAGTATGAACTATGAAAGGGCCAAGCATTTGTTGTACCAAGTGTTATACACCATAAATCAAGATTAGTCATTTAACAAGCAAAGTATTAAAGAGTGAACAAGATAACAAATATAAAACATGTTAGTATCAAACATTAAAGTGTATATTAAGTTTACACTATACTTATTCTTATACCATTAGTGTAACCTTTTCACCTTGACATAATAAACTTAGCTAGACATAATAAAAGAAAGAAAAATAAATAAACAAAATAAGAACTTAAATAAGATAAAAGTTAACTAAGTAAATGAAAGGAAATGAAAGGCATAAACTTGATATTAATGAAAGCAAATCATAAACATTACAAAAAGTACAAAGAGAGAAAGCAAGAGCATGATCTTAATCTGGAAACCCAGATGCCTAAATGCATGGCAAATGCCTCCTTTCATAGGCCAAAATTGAGAACTATTGATTTGATGACTAATTGATGAGTAGGTGACCAACTCTTGACTTGGTAACAATCCTTATCTTCTCTTGTCTGCCTAAAACGTTATTGATAATGTCAAAATTGGAGCCATATGAAAACATGAAAGTTGTAGGAAATTGTCTCAGCTTTCTTATGTAAAAAATTCAGGTCATTTAGACTTTTAAAACTCTAGATATGGGCCAAAAAATGAACAGTGCTCGGGTTAGAGGACAGATTCAGACTTCTTTGTTGTTGCTCCAATTTGGACTTGAAAATGACCTTTTTAGATCTTGGGCTCATATGAAAGTTATAGGCCTATGTCTTACCTTTCCATCCATATAAAGTAGACCTAAATTTGAGATCTACAGCTCCAGATATGACCGAATTACCGAACAGTGTTTTGGTTTGGACTGCACCGACATCTCTTTTCTAAGTTTGGCCATCTCTTTGTCCTTTCAATTTCAGTTCTTAAATTCATCAATTAATCATTTTATTTATATGATAGGCCTCCATTTAAAATGAACATTTACCATAAATTAAAGGTATCTTATATTATTAGATACGTTATTATAAAGCATGCTTTAGTTAAGGAGTTATTGATACTTAAAGTGCAAAATAATGATATAAAACCTTGATAAAAATACATTTTTAAGTACTAATCAATGTGTAATGTGAATGTAATCTCAACAAGAAATGAAGCAAGTTCTAGAGATACATATCATTGAAAAAATGCATAATCAAAGAATATAATGTTGAAGGTTCAAAAGCTTGCATTGATATAACACTATAAAGTAAACATGACATATTCTCAAAGTCAATCCCTAAACTAATTAAACCTTAAACTTGTATGCATACTCCTTCATTTGATTCATATCTCTATCTATCTCAATTAATTCTCATATGTAATACTCACATTCTCATAAACCAATAGGAGTTCAAAAGATCAAACATAGAAATTTGTTTTTTTTAACAAGAAAAAAAAACCAAAATAAGAAAACCAACATTCTCCCAATACCCCCACACTTAAAACACAACATTGTCCTTAATGTTGAAATAAAAGAAAAGGAATATAGGAGAATGAAAAAAATAAAGTAAAATGCAAAAAATGAAAGATTAGTGAAAAAGAAAGCAAATCTTTTTTTTATATGTGCTGGGTTGCCTCCTAGTAAGTGCTTTTGTTTTATGTCATTGGCTTAACATGTTGCATGCTCGTTCTTTATAGATTGGTTAAGCTAACTCCACAGAAGCGGTGAGTTCTACCATCTAACCTTCATAGAAAGGTTTCAAGCGATGCCCAATGACCTTGAGTACCTTGTTGGTTTCTAAACTTGTAATTTCAACTGCACCATAAGGAAAAACATTAGAAATAACAAAGGGTCCAATCCAATGAGAACACAGCTTTCCATGAAAAAATTTCAAACGCGAAGAAGAACTTTGTCTCCAACATTTAACTCTTTTCTTGTAATCATTCGATCATGGAGACTCTTAGTCTTTTCTTTATAAATCCTTGCATTCTCATAAGTATCATTTCAAATCTCTTCTAACTCTTGCAATTGCAACTTTCTTACAATCCCAGCAGCATCATAATCCATGTTACATTTTTCAATGGCCCAAAAAGTTGTGTTCAAGCTCCATTGATAGATGACATACTTTTCCATAAATCATCCTATAAGGTGACTGATGTAACCATATTATTCGATAGTTTGACCCATATTTACCTAATGTTTTGTCCATGTTTTATATGTAAAATGCCTTGATATTCTTTGTTTTATGTTTTGAAGGCACTTTTGGATGAAAGATGCAAAAAGAAGTAAATTGGAGGTAATTGGCAGATATGACATTCAGTCGATGTTTTGTGCAGAGCGTGAGTTCTAGAGATTGAAATGAAGTGATTCCAGTGGCCCTAAAAAGCTAACATCCATAAATTTCTGGAAATGTAATGCAAAAAAAATAAAAAGAGAAAGATCATAGAAATCACATCCTTCAAAGTCAAATCTTGCATTCTGCTACTATTGACCTTTGTCCATTCAAAATTCCATATATGGAGCTATAGAAGTCCAATTGATGCAAACTTAATTTTTTTGGATTCCTGACTCAAATGCCTATAAACGCTTCAAATTTAAGCCAAAAAAGATGTCATATGAGGGAGATATGATTTTTCAAAAATGACAACTGAATTTTGCCAACAAACAGGTTTCGTGAAGAAATGAGTCCAAATTATGTTTTGAAGCTTCTAAACTGTCATCCAAGTTGTAATTTCAGTAATTTAGCCCCTCTGGTAAATGAACCTAGAAGGTCAAGGAAGGTAGTCACCAACCTCAATCCACCAACCTCAAACCACCAACCACAAACTAGCTGCAAGTTGGAATGCTGCCATTATCAAAGAAGATGGCTGCCATTGTCAAAGAAAGAAGGCCAACTTGTGAGAGTAAAAAAGGGCTGCTGGAGAAGCATTTGCAGCCTCTTGACATTGTCAAAGAAGGAGGCTACAATGGTGGGTTGTTGGTGGTAACTACTAATGTCAAAGTTTGGCAAGTTTGGCAACCACCATTGTTGATAAAGGAGCAAGAGGACCTTTCATTAAAGCCTATAAATAGACACCAAGAGAGCCAAGAAAAGAAGAAGAGAGAGTGAATAGAATCAAAGAAAGGAGGCAGCAGCTAGAAGTGAAGAAACACAAACTCTCCTCTCTACATACTAGAAATAATGCTTTCTTTTATCTTTAGGAATAGTTGTTCAATAGATATGCAAGGCTAAGCTCTTTTCTTGGTTGCAAGGATGCAAAAACCTTTAGATTTCAAGAACTGTGAGATTTATTCTTTCATTTATTTTCAGTTTGTATTAGGAATGAGTATGATTGTTTTCCTATGCATATTTTTTATGATTGTTGTTGATAATTGCTAGAGCGGACTCTAAGTTATTATTGTGAACAATCTATTGCTAAGTTTGGTATCAAAATCGGAGTTATGGTTTATAAACTTGTGAAGCAACTAAGCTTGATAATTGTAGCGGAACTACGTTATTAAACTTAGGGAAAACATTCAATCAAAGCAACACAAGTAGACAACTTGGTTGTTAAGATTAATGAATTTATCTTGATCTTAAGGCTGCCATTAGATTAAATCATTAGTGCGGACACTGTGATTATTTGTTGGTTAGGGCTAGTTATATGGCGGATCCGTTAATTAACCAAAGTTAAGAAAAGATAAAAATTTAGAATATAAATTGGAGTTTCGTTTCAAGGATCGGTTCTGATTTCTGTAGGTGGATGTGTGCTTGTGACCAAGGTTTGTTTTCTTGATAAATTTCAGTTTTAATTGATTGTGTTCACTAGTTTAATTTCTTCTGTAATTTAGATTATCACAAATCAAAACCCCTCAATTGCATAACATATAGCATAAAATTCTGAACTAAATCTTTCTCGTGGGATCGATCCCTTGCTTGCTCTATACTATCTTGTGTGTTTTAAGCTAGGGTAATTAATTTGTGTGACCGCGACATCGCAACAGTGACATTCCTATAGGTGATTTGTAAGCAGTCCAATAAGCCTAAAATGCATCACCAAGTTGTAGAATCCAATCTCGCTGGTTAGGTTGCACTGTCTTCTCTAAAATGGACTTGATTTCTTGATTTGAAATCTCAACTTGGCCATTCATTTGAGGGTGGTATGTTGTGGAAGTCCAATGAGTCACATAATATTTGCATAACAATGCTTCCATTGAACGATTGCAAAAAAGAATGCCACGATCACTAATGATAGCTTTAGGGATTCCAAACCTGTCAAGTATATAAGTCTTGACAAAATCTAAAACATTCTTAGCATCATTAGTTTGTGTGGCTTTCGCCTTAATCCATTTGAACACATAATCAATAGCAAGAAGGATATAGAGATTACCAAAAGAAGAAGGAAATGGACCCATAAAATCAATATCCCAAATATAAAAAATTTCACTTACAAGAATATTTGATTAGTACTTAAAAGTGCATTTTTATCATGGTTTTATATAATCATTTTGCACTTGAAGTATCAATAACTCCTTAACTAAAGCATGTTTTACAATAACGTATCTAATAATATAAGATACCTTTAATTTATGGTAAATGTTCATTTTAAATGGAGGCCTATCATATAAATAAAATGATTAATTGATGAATTTAAGAACTGAAAGGTAAGACATAGGTCTAGTCCACACCAGAACACTGTTTGGTAATTGGGTCATATCTAAAGCTATAGATCTCAGATTTAGGTCCAATTTATATGAATGGAAAGGTAAGACATAGGCCTACAACTTTCATATGGAGCCCAAGATCTAAAAATGCTATTTTCAAATCCAAATTATAGCAACAACAAAGAAGTCCGAATCTGTCTTCCAGCCCGAGCACTGTTCAGTGTTTAGCCCATATCTAGAGTTCTAGAAGTCGAAATGAGCTGAATGTTTATGTTGTATAACACTTGGTACAACAAATGCTTGGCACTTTCATAGTTCATACTGTATGGTATAACCGACACCTGAGCTATGAAAAGAACTTGATTTGTTGTTAACATAAGTTATAATCATGAATGCTTGACGAGATTTACAAGTAGTAGCATTAATTGTTGACGAGATTTACAAGTATTAGCATTAATTGAATAAGATGACTAATGTAATCATGTTAACAATATATAATCTTATTGGAACCTCCTTTGTGTGTGGTTTCCAATTGAATAATAAGAGTTTATACTATACTTGTTTGACATACCATTAGTGGATCCTCTAACCTTGACATTTATTATTATCATCGTTTAATCCTTACATTAATATTCCATCTCCAAGTTCTCATCTTTTTCTTCTTCTTCTCTTTCTTTATTATTATTATTATTATTATTATTATTATTATTATTATTATTATTATTGTTATTATTATTATTATTATTGTTTTTGTTATTGTTATTGTTGTTGTTATTATTCTTGTTGTTGTATTATTGTTATTTATAATTTGTACAATTAACCTTCCTGTGGTTCGACCCTGGTCTTGCCGGGTTATTTATTACTTCAACACTCCTGCACTTGGGAGAAGACATTAATCTTTTCGTCGTGTCAAGTTTTTGGCGCCGTTGTCGGGGAGGTAAGTTTTGTATAAATTATAATATTTATTTTATTTTCTCTTTTCACTTTTCTTGTATATAACTTTGTTTCTTTTCTCTTGTTTCTTCTTTTTTTGTTTTCTTTTTCCTTTTATTATATTCCTACACGTGCATGAGAGTGTGGTCACGTACATCAAGTGGTAAACTTTGTAGGGTATCCTCATCATTTTCAGAAAATATGGCCGAAGAAGGTAATCAATCATTTCATAATGAGAATAATGAGAATAACCATGTTAGAACACTTAGAGATCACATGAATCCCACAAGAACAAGTGCACCATCTTGCATAGTTTTTCTTCCTAATGCACCTTATTTTAATTTTAAACTAGACATTATTCAACTTTTACCTTCTTTTCATGACTTCGAATTGGAAAATCCATACTTGCATTTAAGGGAATTTGAGGAGGTTTGTAACACATATAATGATTCAAATTGTAGCATGAACACCATCAGATTAAAGCTTTTTCCTTTTTCATTAAAAGATAAAGGTAAAACATGGCTACAAAATTTGAGACCAGGATCCATTCATGCTTGGGATGAAATGCAACAACAGTTTTTAAAGAAGTTTTTCCCGTCTCATAAAACAAACTCTTTCAAAAGACAAATCACCACTTTAACTCAAAAACCAGGAGAAACATTTTACCAATGTTGGGATCGGTATCGAGACTTGCTTAGTACTTGCCCTCATCATGGTTTCGAAACATGGAGATTGGTTTCACATTTGTATGAAGGGTTAACACCTAGAGATATGCAAATGGTTGAATTGATGTGCAATGGAACTTTTGAAGATAAAGATCCTGATGAAGCAATGGAGTACTTAGATTTGTTAGCTGAAAATGCTCAAAATTGGGACACCGCGGGTACTTGTGAGGCACCGAGTAAAACTCAACCTCATATATTTAGTGGAGGTATGTACAAACTTAGGGAAGATCATGACCTCCAAGCTAAGTTTGCATCGTTAACTAGAAAAGTCGAGGCACTAGAATTGAAAAAGAGTGGTCAATTAAAATTTGTTGAAAACATTGCATGTCAAATATGTGAAACAAATGAACACTCAACCAATAACTATCCAACCTTGCCTTCTTTTAAGGAATGTCTCTATGAACAAGCCCATGCTTTAAACAGTTTCCAAAGGGCCAACCACAACCCATACTCCCAAACATACAACCCTGGTTGGAGAAATCACCTAAATTTCAGTTGGAAGAGTGATAATGCACAAACTTCACCACCACAGTTTCAAGCACACCATAATTTCCAAAACTCTTATAGATATGCACCTTTTATGCTCTACCTCTTAAAAGTAATTTTGAGAAAACTTTGTATGCATTCATTGAAAAGCAAGAGACAATCAACACTCAACTTACTCAAAGCATAACAGATTTTAAAGACACTCTTGCAAAATTCACATTTGCTCTCAGTTTTCAAGAGCAAGGTAAGTTTCCATCTCAACCACAGCAAAATCCCAAGGGGCAATACAATGCAAATGCAAGTATTTCTGGAAGACAACACATGGATCAAGTCAAATCAGTCATCACTCTTCGTAGTGGTAAGGTTATTCAAAAACCAATTCTTGAACCTTGTGAGAAAGACGATGAGTCAATCTTTAAGGGTAAGGAAGGGGTTGAATCTAAACATTGCAAAGAAAAGACTGATTCCCCATTAGCACTTCCATTTCCTCATGCCATGACCAATCAGGAAGAAATAGAGGATGAAAGAGGCACCGAAAATGTTGATGCGGATCTTTTATCAAAACTGACAACAGATTCGACACCCGACATCACACCAATCGATGATTACTTTCCTGATGAATCCTTACTTTCTCTTAGTTCAATGCCTTGGTTTGCTAAAAATATCAATTTTCTTGCTTCAGGATTTTTGCTAACTCACTAGAGTACCGAAGATAAAAGAAAATTTTTGAGCAACGTGCAAAATTTTTATTGGGAGGACCTTTACTTATTCAGTTTGTCCTGATCAAATATTTCAAAGATGCATTCTCGACAATGAGGTAAGTAATGTCATTAAATTTTATCATTCTAAGGCACATGAGGATCATTTCTCATAAAAAAAGAGAACTATAGAAATATTACAAAATAGATTTTACTGGCCCACCATATTCAAGGAATCACATGCATTCCGCAAAACCTGTGAAAATTGTCAAAAAGTGGGATTTATTTCAAAACACAAAGAGTCTTTAGATAATCTTCTATTAACTCTCAAGGCTCATCATAGTCGAGATAAGAATTGTGCAATTCATGACTTATGAATCCATTTTTATAAAGAACATGCTTGACATAGTCTTGGAAATCTAACTAAAAAAGACCCTGTTTGCTAGTTTTTAAGAAAACTGGATGGGAAGCCTATCCTCGACCCATAGAGGGCGTTTAATCCATTCTTTGATGTAAAATCAAGGGAAGATGTGAGCCACAATCACAACTACCTATACATACACATGCTTTTTCAAAAGTAAATAAATAAATAAATAAAGAGAGAGAGAGTGTGTGTGAGACTCCAACTAGCCTACATATAGGTGGTATGATTGCCCTTTTAATTTCTCATCTATAAAATCCTCTCTTCCTTCCCTTCATTTCCGCTCAACCCATACATTCATCAAATATAGAAGTGTGTAGAAATGGCAAGTTCCTCAAGTCATCAAATAAAAAGTATTTGTGTTTTCGGCGGATCTAGTCCTGGGAAAGAAAAGGAGTTTTTAGAATTAGCAAATCATCTTGGTCAGGTGCTAGGTGAGAGAAAGATTCATTTAGTATATAGGGGAGGCAGTTTTGGGTTAATGGGAGGTGTGTCAATAGTTGCATTTTTAGGAGGTAGTCAAGTTTTGGGGGTCGTCCCCGAAGCTTTGGCACAAGGGGACATCATTGGAAAAACAATTGGAGAGGAACTACAAGTCTCCACAATGTCTGCTCGAATGAATGCAATGTTTAACCATGCTGATGCCTTCATTGCTTTACTAGGTGGTCTAGCCACATTGGAAGAGATCTTTCATATCTCCTCTTGGGCCCAATTGCACATTCACCATAAACCTATAGGTTTGTTAAATGTTAATGGTTATTATGATAAGTTATTGTCTTTTCTTGATCATGTTGTGGAACAGAAATTTCTAACATCTTCTGCACGACAAATCATAATCTCTGCTACTACTGCTGAACAATTGATTGACCAACTATAATCTTTCATTCCTGTAATTGATCCTTCCATGAGTTGCATAAATTGGTCAACTAAGGAAAGCCGTAAAAAGCTTAGATTGGATTTGAGCCTTCATTTGTGAATCTTTGTGTCTTTTGGTTTTATTATTGTGTTTTGTTGTTACTTATATTTGTTTTAGTGTGTTTCAAGTTTGTTAGTGTTTTAACACCTAATACCCTAAAGTCAAGTGACTTGGGAGCTATTGGCCCAATGCTTGTTACATGGATTGAGGAGAAAAGCTTAAGGGAATCAAACATTGTACTATCTACATATCAGTATTTCCAACCCGAGTTACTAAGCTCGTAGGGGTGTCTTAACACCTAATGCTCTAAGACCAATTGGTCTGGGAGTCATTATCTGAAAGCTCGTTACATGGGTTAAAGATGCATGGTGTTTTTAAATTATATGTATATATATTTAAAAAGAAAAAAGAAAAAAAAAGAGACAAAAATAATAATCCCAACCCAAGGAAGTTAACCTTAAACATTAGAACAAAAATTTTATTTTCTTCCAAGAAAAGCCCCATAATAATGTGTTGATACATTGAGCACAAAAGAAAGGTTTATGAATATCTTGTTAAGAGGTATTGAGCAGATATATAAATTTAACGAGAGTTTGTTTATCTGGATAGATTAATGGAAGTTAAATGATGAATACCTTGCTTTGTGGAATTTGTAAATTTTTTTTTTATTTCAACGCTTTGATTACTAGGGACTAGTAATAAGCTAGTTGGGGGGTGTGATTAGTACTTAAAAGTGCATTTTTATCATGGTTTTATATCATCATTTTGCACTTGAAGTATCAATAACTCCTTAACTAAAGCATGTTTTATAATAATATATCTAATAATGGTAAATGTTCATTTTAAATGCAGGCTTATCACATAAATGAAAGGATTGATTGATGATTTTAAGAACTTAGAAAAGAGATAACCAAACTTAGAAAAGAGATGCCGGTGTAATCCACAGCAGAACACTCTTTGGTAATTGGGTCATATCTAGAGCTGTAGATCTCAGATTTAGATCCAATTTATATGGATGGAAAGGTAAGACATAGGCCTACAACTTTCATATGGGGCCTAAGATCTAAAAAGGCCATTTTCAAGTCCAAATTGTAGCAACAACAAAGAAGTTCGAATATGTCTTCCAGCCCAAGCACTGTTCAGTGTTTAGCCTATATCTAGAGTTCTAAAAGTCGAAATGAGCTAAATGTTTTACACAAGAAATTTCCTATAACTTTCATGTTTTCAAGTGGCTCCAATTTTGACGTTATCAATGACGTTTTGGGCAAACAAGAGAAGATAAAGATTGTCACCAAGTCAAGAGTTGGTCACCCACTCATCAATTAGTCATCAAATCAATAGTTTCTATGGCCACCCACTTATCAATTAGTCATCAAATCAATAGTTCCCAATTTTGGCCTATAAAAGGAGGCATTTGCCATGCATTTAGGCATCTTGGTTTCCAGATCAAGATCATGCTCTTGCTTTCTCTCTTTGTATTTTTTGTAATGTTTATCCTTTGCTTTCATTAATAACAAGTTTATGCCTTTCATTTCCTTTCATTTACTTAGTTAACTTTTATCTTATTTATGTTCTTATTTTGTTTATTTGTTTTTCTTTCTTTCATTATGTCTAGCTAAGTTTATTTTGTCAAGCTGTTTATCTATTTTGCTTTCTTTCATTATGTCTAGCTAAGTTAGTTATGTCAAGGTGAAAAGGTTACACTAATGGTGTAAGAATAAGTATAGTGTAAACTTAATATGGACTTTAATGTTTGGTACTAACATGTTTTATATTTGTTATCTTGTTCACTCTTTAATACTTTGCTTGTTAAATGATTAATCTTGATTTATGTTGTATAACATTTGGTACAACAAATGCTTGGCACTTTCATAGCCCATAATGTATGGTATAACCGACACCTGAGCTATGAAAGGAACTTGATTTGTTGTTAATATAAGTTATAATCATGAATGCTTGATGAGATTTACAAGTATTAGCATTAATTGAATAAGATGACTAATGTAATCATGTTAACAATATATAATCTTATTGGAACCTCCTTTGTGTGTGGTTTCTAATTGAATAATAAGAGTTTATACTGTACTTGTTTGACATACCATTAGTGGATCTTCTAACCTTGACATTTGTTATTATCATCGTTTAATCCTTACATTAATATTCCATCTTCAAGTTCTCATCTTTTTCTTTTTCTTCTCTTTCTTTATTATTATTACTACTACTACTACTACTACTACTACTACTACTACTACTATTATTAATATTATTATTATTATTGTTATTATTATTATTATTATTATTGTTATTGTTATTGTTGTTGTTGTTGTTATTATTCTTGTTGTTGTATTATTGTTATTTATAATTTGTACAATTAACCTCCTTATGGTTCGACCCTGGTCTTGCCAGGTTATTTATTACTTCAACACTCCTGCACTTGGGTATTTGATTGTTATGAGTAATATTACCTGTTTTTTGGTATTTTTCACATAATTTACAAAAATGATATGCATCCTTAAAAATACAAGGCCAATAAAAACCACTTTTAAGTACTTTATGGGCTGTTCTTTTTGCTCCAAAATGCCTACCATAAGAATGAGAATGAAAAAAGGTAAGAATGGAATGAAATTCATCTTGTGTTACACATCTCCTAACTACTTAATCCATACAAAATTTCCAAAGATAAAGAGTATCCTAAAAATAATATTTAGCATCAACTCGTAACTTATCTTTTTGGGATGTAGACAAACCTAGAGGGAATTCTTTGGTGACTAAATAGTTCACCAAATCAACATACCATGGTCTTGTAGAGGAATGTAACACATACAATTGCTCATCAGGGAATGTCTCTTGTATTGTTTCGATTTGTATATCCTCAGTCCTCGGTCGGCTCAAGTGATCAGCCACATGGTTTTGGCACCTTTTTTGTCTTTGATCTGAAGATCAAATTCTTGTAAAAGTAAGATCCACCTAATCAATCTTGGTTTGGACTCCTTTTTCTTCAAAAGGTACTTAAAGTTGCACGGTCAGTAAAAACAATGAATTTTGTACCAAGTAGATATGACTTGAATTTTTCAAGAGCAAAACACCACTACAAAAAGTTCCTTTTCAGTTATATGGTAATTGCATTGTGCTCCGTCCAACATGTGGGAAGTATAGGCGATAACATGCAAATTCTTTCCTATTCTTTACCCAAGAAGCTATCACATAGTCACTCGCATCACACATTATCTCAAAAGGCTCATCCCAATTTGGTGGTTGGAAGATAGGGGTAGATGTGACACATTTTTTAAGCTCATTATGGGCATCTTTAATGCTTAAGCAAACATAAAATCCACTTCTTTGGCTAATAGTTTGCACAAGGGTGCTGTAATCTTCGAGAAATCTTTGATAAAGTGTCGATAAAAACCTGCATGGCCAAGAAAAGAACGAATTTCCCTCACGCGGGAGGGGTAAGGCAATGATGAAATAACATCTATTTTAGCTTTATCAACCTCTAATCCACGTGAAGATATAACATGCCCAATAACTATTCCTTGTTTTACCATAAAATAACACTTTTCATAGTTTAAGACAAGGTTGGTTTTAATGCACCTTTTCAAGATCAAAGATAAATTTTCTAGATATTTATCAAAAGAATCACCATACACGGTGAAATCATCCATGAAAACCTCAATTATTCTTTCAATATAGTCAGAAAAAATACTCATCATGCATCTTTGAAAAGTTGCAGGTGCATTACAGAGACCAAATGTCATTCTCTTATATGCATTTGTATCAAATGGACATGTAAATGTAGTCTTTTCTTGATCTTCAGGATTAATAACAATCTAATTGTATCCACTATATCCATCAAGAAAGCAATAAAAAGACTTACATGCTAGGCGTTCAAGCATTTGATCTATGAAGGGTAATGGGAAATGATCTTTGCGTATAACAAGATTTAGCTTTCTATAATCAACACACATTCTCTATCCACTCGAGATGCAAGTAGGAATGAGCTCATCATTTTTGTTTTTCACCAACATGATTCTAGTTTTTTTGGGCATCATATGGATTGGCGCCACCTATTTACTATCCGTGATGGGATAAATGACTCCTGCATCTAATAGTTTCAAAATTTCAGCTTCCATTACCTCTATCATAGGCGGGTTCAACCTCATTGGCATTTTCCTTGTTGGTTTCGCATTGTCCTCCAATAGTATATAATGCATACACATTGAGGGACTATAATGCCTTTGATGTCAGCTAAAGTCCATCCAATGACCATCTTGTGATCACACAACAACTTCACAAGTTTTTCTTCTTGCGTATTTGTCAAACCTATTGCTATAATAACGAGAAGTGTATTATTGTCGCCAATGAATCAATACTTCAAATTATCGGGCAAAGGTTTCAATTCTAACTTGGGGTCTTATAAAATAAATGGAAAAAGCTTTTTATATGAAAGTATTAAATCAACAAAGACTTTACCATAGGGAATAGTTTGCAAAGATTGCAGAGCCAATGCTAATTCGTGCATGTTTTGGGGAACACATAAGTGCCTCTCCATCTCTTCTATCTCGGTAAAATCATAGCCATAGCTCAAAGCTACGTTTAATCCATCCTCACAATCAAAATCAAAAACTTGTTGTACACACTTATCAACTTGGTCATAGCATGTGATAAAATAAACATTGTTATAAGGATATTTCATTTCATCATGAAAATTAAATTCAATCTTTTCATCTCCTGCATCCATAGACAAAGTATTCTTACCGCAATCAATCTTTGTATTGGCAGTTTTCAAGAATGGTCTCCCAAACAGTATAGGAGTGCTATTTGATGAATCACAAGAATTGTGTTCCATATCAAGAATATAAAAGTCACAAGGAATTACCTAACTATCAATCTTGACTAGGACATCTTCTATCAATCTAAGTGGGTAAACAAAACTACAATCCGCAAGTTGCATTACAATGCTAGTTTTATTCAAAGACTCAAGACTAAGAGAATCATAAACATGTTTGGGCACAACACTAATGGATGCACCTAAATCGCACAAGGCCCTTTTGAAACTAGCATTACCAATAACACATAGGATAGTAAATGCACCTGGGTCTTTTTGCTTCAAAGGCATATTCTTTTGAACAACAACAGATACAACTTCACCCATACTTAGCATTTCATGACTTTTTAGTTTAAAAGCTCTCTTGGTAGTACACAACTCCTTTAAAAATTTGGCATACTTAGAAATTTGCTTGATAGCATCAAGCAAATGAATTTTGAGTTCTAATTTCTTGAAAACCTCTAAAATCTCTTTTTGTTTGTCCTCTTTTTTTGACCTAAAAGAACACATAGAAAAGGGTGAAATTGTTTTAAGAATGGAAGTCATTTATTGAGGAGTTACCTTTGGAGTGTTGGTTTTTGTTTCAGTTTATAGAGAAGGAGGATGTTCCTTCTTTGTACTCAATTATGTTTTTATCTCTTCTTCTTTCTCCATTTCAATTTGTTTCGACCATTTCTCTTCAAGTTTTTTCCCACTTCATAACATGATTGCACTAACATTCTCTTTTGAATTCAATGCTTGGGAGGGCAATTTTCCATTCATTTGTGCTTCCAATTTCCCTACACTTGAAGTTACTTGCCCCATTTGCTTCTCCAAGTTGCGAATACTTGACCTTGTTTCCTGTTGAAAAGACATGAAATTTTATTGCAAGGTCACAGTGCTAGAAGCCAAAATTTCCATCATCTCATGAAGATCATCACTAGATGATGACCCCATAACATTGGAGTTTGTAAATAGAGGGTATTGCCTTGCTTGATAATTTTATTGGGGCTGAAATCTATCGGGATGAAATTGTCGACCTTGATTGCCTTATTGAGGCTGGTTCCCATATCGTAGGTTGGGATGATCTCTCCATCTAGGATTGTACATGTAGGAAAAAGGATCATACTTATGCTGAGGTTGTCCATTAAATGCTCCATCAACTACATTAGCATGTTCAATGTAATCTTCTTGTATTGTTGGGTACATATCTGAAGCATGTCTTTGTAAAGAGCATATGCTACAAACTTTCACTTGTTGTACATTGCCACAAGCCAAAGAACACATAAGAGAAGTAAGATCATTAACTTTATTCTCAAGGTTAGAAATACTTATCTTATTTACTCATTTGTTTGCAAAGTCTCCACGGGTGCCAAACTGTTTTGAGTTGGTTGCCATGTTTAAGATCAATTGGCGTGCAGCCTCGGATGTCTTATTTTTTAATGCCCCTCCACTTGCAGCATCAATGATACTACAATCAATAGGCATAAATCCTTCATAGAAATATTGAATAAGCAGCTGATCGGGTATTTGGTGATGAGGGCATTGAATACACAGTTGTTCAAATCTTTCCCAATACGCAAAAAGTGTCTCTCTATGAGATTGTCGAATCCCACATA
>NW_011501297.1:47492-48056 GCF_000495115.2 Populus euphratica | reverse complement strand
AAAAACAAATAGAGGTCATTTGGACTTTTAAAACTCTAGATATGGGCCAAACACTGAACAATGTTTGGGCTGCAGGACAGATTCAGACTTCTTCGTTGTTGCTACAATTTGGACTTGATAATGGCCTTTTTAGATCTTGGGCTCCATATGAAAGTTGTAGGCCTATGTCTTACCTTTCCATCCATATAAAGTAGACCTAAATTCGAGATGTAAAACTCTAGATATGACCCAATTATCAAACAATATTTTGGTTTGGATTGTACCAATATTTCTTTTCTAAGTTTGGCCATCTCTTTATCCTTTGAATTTTAGTATTTAAACTCATCAATAAATCCTTTCCTTTATATGATAAACTTGTATTTATATTGTAAGGCTTAATGACAGGCTCACTCGTCCCTCTCAAGGTCTCCAAAGACATAGACACAAACAAATCCATTCACAAACAATATTTTCTCTTTCTCTCTCCCTACATAAGAATCAGAGCCCCAATGGGGGCCAGTGGGGCACAGATATAAGAAGCGCTAAGCAAAACCAGCTTATTACTAATCCCTAGTATTCAAAGCA
>NW_011501297.1:47335-47399 GCF_000495115.2 Populus euphratica | reverse complement strand
CTCTCATTAAATTTATATATCTGCTCGTACCTCTTAAACAAGATATTAATAAACAGTTCTTTTG
>NW_011501297.1:47064-47294 GCF_000495115.2 Populus euphratica | reverse complement strand
GGAAGAAAACAAAATTCTTGTTCTAATGTTTAAGGTTAACTTCCTTGGGTTGTGATTTTTTTTCTTTTTTTTTTAAATATATATACATGTAACTTAAAACATAAAGTAATTTTAACCTATGTAACGAGCTTTTGGCTAATGACTCCCAAACGAGTTGGATTTAGGGCTTTAGATGTTGAGACACCTCTACGAGTTTAGGAACTCGGGCTGCAAATACTGATACGTAGATA
>NW_011501297.1:44619-46484 GCF_000495115.2 Populus euphratica | reverse complement strand
ACAACTTATTATAATAACCATTAACATTTAACAGACCTATGGTTTTATGGTGAATGTGCAATTGGCCCTAAGAGGACATATGAAAGACCTCTTCTAATGTGCCTAGACCGCCTGGTAAGACAATGAAGTCATTAACATGATTAAACATTACATTCATTTGAGCAGACATTGTGGAGACCTCTAGTTCCTCTCTAAGTATTTTTCCAATGATGTCCCCTTGTGCTAAAGCTTTGGAGACGACCCCCAAAACTTGACTACCTCCTAAAAATACAACTATTGACATACCTCCCATTAACCCAAGACCGCCTCCCCCATTTATTAAATTAATCTTTCTCTCAGCTAGCACTTGACCAAGATGATTTGCTGATTCTAAAAACTCCTTTTCTTTCGCAGGATTAGATCCACAGAAAAGACAAACGTTTCTTATGTGATGACCTGAGGACTTCCCATTTCTACACACTTCTATATTTGTTGAATGTATGGGTTGAGTAGAAATAAAGGGAAGGAAGAGAGGATTTTATAGATGAAAAATTAAAAAGGCAATCATACCACCTATACGTAGGCTAACTAGAGTCTCACACACTCATTCTTTCTCTTTATTTATTTATTTTTTAAAAAAGCATATAAGCATATAAATGTACAAGTAGTTGTGATTGTGACTCACTTCTTCCCTTGGTTTTACATCCAAGAATGGTTTAAATGCCCTCTATGAGTCGGGGATAGGCTTTCTATCCAGTTTTCTTAAAAACTTGCAAACAGGGTCTTTTTTAATCATACTCCCAAGACTAAGTCGATCATGTTCTTTATGAAAATGGAGCCATAAATCATAAATTGCACAATGCATATCTCCAATAGGATGCGTCTCAAGAGTAAATAGAAGATTATCTAAAGACTCCATTCTTAGGCCGTCCTTAATGAATTGTATTTTATCTTCACGATTTATAAATACCATTCCTAAAGAACGACATTGTGCATTACAAGTCCATCTAGCACATCGATGACAGACTTTCAGTTGTTTTGCACGATGTTTCTTTATAAAAATGCTTTTACCTGTTCTAGGCATGTGTGAAATGAAGGAATTATAGGACTCACCTGATAGTCGAACCTTTACTTCAATCAACCAGTGAATATCTTCAGGAATTCTATGATTCATTAACAACCTCAATCTTGCACAGTAAAATTTTGTAATCGCATTTTGAGGCAGAGCGGGAAAATACTTTTTTAATTTTTCAAGATTAGTGTCCATTTTCAAATGAGAATTGGAAAAGAGATTCAAAGAATTGCTAATATATACACAAATATTAGTTACTATAGGAAACTGAAAGAGCCAACTTAAGTCATGGAGTACCGTTGTCCGCCAATTGACCGGATTGAGAGAAACTAGCAAAAATCACTTAAAAAGAAACACAAAAACAATGTAAAGGAAAAGAATATCAATCTTTATATACAAGGTCACCCAGTTCAATAGAGTCATTTTTAATTGAAAAATTATCAAAGTAAACTTTCAAACGATGTCCATTTACCTTGAAAACATTGTCATTCTTTGGATTCTCGATATCACAGGCCTATATGGATACACATGTTTCACAATAAAAGGACCGCTTTATCTTGATCTTAGTTTTCCAAGAAATAAATGGAGTCGAGAATTATAAAGCAAGACTTTTTGACCAACATTAAATGTTTTTCTCAATATTTTCTTGTCATGAAACTTTTTAATTCTTGCTTTATGAATTCTTGAATTTTCATATGTATCATTTCTTATTTCCCCAAGCTCATTTAATTGTAATTTTTGCAGTTGAATAGCATCATCAAGATTTGAATTAAAAGCTTTAATAGCCCAATAAGCTTTATGTTCAAGTTCCACA
>NW_011501297.1:43175-44405 GCF_000495115.2 Populus euphratica | reverse complement strand
AATAAAAGTTCTTCACTTCGTTCAAGAACTTTCTTTTATCTTGGGTACTCCAATGAGCTGGCAATTGTCCTGAAACAAGAAAATTGACAATATTAGCAAACCAAGGCATTGTAGAGATAGAAAGTAAAGATTCATTCATAAAGTAGTCATCGATTGGTGTGATGTAAATTTTTGAATATGTTGTTAATCTTGATAAATGATTTGTGACAACATTTTCGGTGCCTTTCTTGTCTTTGATTGTGATATCAAATTCTTAAAGTAACAAAATCCACTGCACCAATCTAGCCTTAGAATCTTTCTTAGAAAGAAGATATTTCAATGCTACATTATCACTAAAAACAACAACAGGTTAGCTAACAAGATAAGATCTGAATTTCTTACATGTAAATACTACTGCAAGTAAAGGCATTATAGAGACAGAACGTAAAGATTCATCTAGAAAGTAGTCATCGATTGGTGTGATGTTAGTTTTCAAATCTGTTGTCAATTTTGACAAATGATCTGCGATAACATTTTCGGTGCCTTTCTTATCTTTGATTGTGATATCAAATTCTTAAAGTAACAAAATCCACCGCACTAATCTAGCCTTAGAAAATATTTCAACACTACATGATCACTAAAAATAACACAAGTGAGCTAACAAGATAAGAGCTAATTTCTCACATGCAAATACTACTGCAAATAATTCTTTTTCAGTGGTGGTGTAATTCATTTGAACACTAATTAAAGTTTTACTTGTATAGTAAATCACATAAGTTTTAATATCGTTTCTTTATCCCAAAACAGCACCTACAACATAATCACTAGCATCACTTATTATTTCAAAAGATAATAACCAATCAAGAGATTGAATGATAGGAGCAAAAGCAAGTAAGTTTTTAAGTTTAACAAAGACTTCTTCACAATGTTCAATCCATTAAAAAATTTATCCTTTGTTAGAAGGTTACTTAAGGGCTTAGATATTACACTAAAATCTTTGATGAACCTTCTATAAAAACCAGCATGTCCTAAGAATGATCTAACATCTTTAATAGATTTTGGTATTGGCAAGTTAGTAATTAACTCGATTTTAGACTTGTCAACCTTAATTCCTTTTGATGAAATAATGTGACCAAGTACAACGCCATTTTTTACCATAAAGTGATATTTTTTTTCAATTCAATACAAGATTTTTATTTTCACACCTGTTCAAAACCATTTCTAAGTTAGTCAAACAATCATCAAATGAAT
>NW_011501297.1:42715-42848 GCF_000495115.2 Populus euphratica | reverse complement strand
TGTTCAAGATAAAATATAATTTCACTAGAAGTGGTTTGAAATTGACATTGAATTAATTTTTCAGTAAAGTCTACTTCCTATTAATCATTATCATCTCCAGGTTGCTTGCAAATATTGAAAATATTCATCTCCA
>NW_011501297.1:41006-42376 GCF_000495115.2 Populus euphratica | reverse complement strand
TAGCACTGAGATCAAGTAAGGCTCTTTCAATTTTATGCTCTCCAATAAAGCAAGAAATTATAGGACAACCAGGATCTTTATATTTTAGAGCATTATTGTTCTGAAGAATTACACTTACTTGTTCGACGAAAAAGACTTTTTTTCACATTCATTTTCCTCTTCACAGTGCATAGATCTTTCAAAAATTTTGCATAAGAAGAAGCTTGTTTAATAGCATCTAGAAAAGGTATATTGATCTTTACCTGTTTAAATATTTCAAAGATTTTAGAGTTGTGATTGACTTTCTTTTATTTGGTCATGACATGAAGAAATGGAAGTGTTGGCAGGGAATCAGTCTTTTCTTTGCAATATTCAGATTAAACCTCTTCCTTAGCCTTAGAGATTGACTCATCATCTTTCTCACAAGGTTTAAGAGTGAGTTTTTCAATAATCTTACTACGGTGAAGAGTAGTGACTGATTTGACTTGATCCATATGTTGGCTTCCAGAACTATTTGCATTTGCATTGTATTGCCCCTTGAGATTGTAAAGTGGTTGAGATAGAAACTTACCTTTTTCTTGGGAATTGAGAGCAGATGTCAATTATGCAAGAGTTTCTTTAAAATCTATTATGTTTTGAGTAAATTGAGTATTGATTGTCTTTTGCTTTTTAATGAATGCATGCAACCTCAAACTTTCTTGTAGGAGATGGAGCATAAGGAGGTGCATATCCATGAGAATTTTGGAAATTATTATGTACTTGAAATGGTAGTTGTGAAGTTTATGCATTGTCACTCTTCTAACTAAAATTTGGGTGATTTCTCCAACCAGAGTTGTATGTCTGCGAGTATGGGTTGTTATTGGGCCTTTGGAAACTATTTAAAGCATGAGCTTGTTCATTGAGACATCCCTTAAAAGAAGAAAAAGCTGGACAGTCATGGAAACTATTTAAAGCATGAGCTTGTTCATTGAGACATCCCTTAAAAGAAGAAAAAGCTCGACAGTCATTGGTTAATTGTTCATCTGTTTCACAGATTTGATATACAATGTCTTGAACAGATTTTACATGACCACTCTTTTTCAATTATATTGCCTCGACTTTTCTAGCTAAAGATGCAAACTTGGCTTGAAGGTCATGATCTTCCCTAAGGTTGTACATACCCTATTGCTCTATCAGGGTCTTTATCTTCAAAAGTTCCATTGCACATTAATTCAAGCATTTGCCTATCTTTAGGTGTTAACCCTTTATAGAAATATGAAACCAAACACCATGTTTCAAAGCCATGATGAGGGTAAGTATTAAGCAAGTCTCGAAATATATCCCAACATTGGTAAAATGTTTCTCCTGGTTTTTGAGTGAAAGTGGTGATTTGTCTCTTGAAAGAGTTTGTT
>NW_011501297.1:34315-39994 GCF_000495115.2 Populus euphratica | reverse complement strand
ATGTTAACAACAAATCAAGTTCTTTTCATAGCTCAGGTGTCGGTTATACCATATAGTATGGTATAGGAAATGAAAGACATGAACAAGATATTAATTAAAGCAGAGAGAAAGCAAGAGCATGATCTTGATCTGGAGACCAAGATGCATAAATGCATGGCAAATACCTCCTTTTATAGGCTAAAATTAGAAACTATTAATTTGATAACTAATTGATGAGTGGGTGACTTAACTTGGTGACAATTCTTATCTTCTTTTATCTGTCTAAAACGTTATTGATAATGTTAGAATTTGAACCATTTGAAATATAAAAGTTATAGGAAATTGTCTCATCTTTCTAGAAAAAAAATGGAGGTCATTTAAACTTCTAAAACTCTAGATATAGGCCAAATACTGAACAACGTTTGGGTGCAGGACAGATTTAGACTTTTTCGTTGTTTCTACAGTTTGGACTTGAAAATGACCTTCTTAAAACCAGACCTCACATGAAAGTTGTAAACCTATGTCTTACCTTTCCATCCATATAAAATGGACCTAAATTCGAGATCTACAACTCCAGATATGATCCAATTACCAAACAGTGTTTCAGTTTGGATTGTACTAGTATCTCTTTTCTAAGTTTGGCCATCTCTTTATCCTTTCAATTTCAGTACTTAAACTCATCAATCAATCCTTTTATTTGTTATAAGCTTGCATTTAAAATAAACATTTACCATAAATTAAAGGTATCTTATATTATTAGATATGTTATTATAAAACATGCTTTAGTTAAGGAGTTATTGATACTTCAAGTGCAAAATTATGATATAAAACCTTGATAAAAATATAATTTTAACTACTAATCAATTCACATGTTAATTAGAAGTTCACATTTCTCATACTAGGATGCAAAACCCTCTTTACATTTGAATTTTTGGTAAAGTAATTTTTTAATAATGTAGTTATTAAAATTTACATGGAGGGAAAATGATAATATAAATACGAAAAAGCTTCCTTTTTTTTCAACTCAGATGGGTTGAATCTTGACTGAACCCACAAAAATTGGTTGGGCCCTATAAAGATTGGTTAGGCTGAGACCAACCAAACCAATCAAAGCTTAGTTGGGTTAAGGCCACACAAAGCCTTTAAAGGCTCGGTCTTACCCTAACCCATAATCTTCTATCTCTTATCGCTCATTTCTCATTTTTCGAGTTGCTACATTGAGTTGTACAAGCTAAAAGTTCATCTACACCTTAACTAGAATTGTCATATTTTAGGGTGAGCTATAGATGGCATGGGTAAGCTATTCATGACAAGTTATGCTATGTAATAAAACTACCACCTTACCACTTCAGGAACTTTAGATTTTTTATAAGGTAAGCTATATATTCCTAATTTTAAAAGGGAGGAAGAGGATTTTTGTCATCTTAATTATCGTGGGGCGGCGTTAAGCAACATGCCAATGCCTTTTGAGAGGTGTGTTGGAAAAAGGAAGGGATTTTGAGTATAATCATAAAATTATAATTATGAGATTCAAGAGTCGCCATCTAATATTAAGGTTACTAGGAAACTCACATGATCAAAAGATTAATGTCTTCTTCCAAGTGCGGGAGTGTCGAAGTAATAAATAACCTAGCAAGACTGAGATCGAACCATATGAATGTTAACTATATAATAATAATAATAATAATAATAATAATAATAATGAGTTAAATGGAATTTTGAGATATGAGATTAATATGAGGATTAAACAATGATAAAAACAAACATCAAGGTTAGATGATCCACTACTAGTACTATAAATAAATGTAATATAAACTCTTTTTATTACTCAATTGGAAACCACAAACAAATGTGGTTCTAATTGGATGATTTGTTATTAATAGTTCATTATAAATTATTATCATGATCATTTTAATTATCTTATTAACACCAAACTTTTAAATATTTTCAGAAATTCATGATGCTAACTTATGTCAACAACAAATCGAGTTCCTTTCATGACATAAGTGTAGGTTATACTATATGGTTGGCTATGAAAGTGCCAAGCATTTATTATACCAAGTATTATACAACAAAAATCTAGATTAACCATTTAACAAGCAAGGTATTAAGAATTAATTAGATAAAAAAGATAAGACATATCAATAGCAAGTTGTTTATGATATAAGCATTGATGTCCATATTGAATTTATATTATACTTATCCTAAAATAATTAGTGAAACCTTTTCACCTTGACATAATAAACTTAGCCAAATATAATGAAAAAGAGAAACATAAATAAACAACATAAGAATATAAATATAGTAAAGGAAATGAAAAGTATAAACAATAAATTAATAAAAATATAACATGAAATAAAACTTAAACATTACAAAAATATAAAGAAATAAAGAGCATGATCTTGATCTGAAAATCAAGATGCCTATATGCATGGCAAATGCCTCTTTTTATAGGTCAAAATTGGAAACTATTAATTTGTTGGCTAATTGTTGAGTGAGTGACCATATCTTGACTTGGTGACAATCCTTATCTTCTTGCTAAAATTAGAAACTATTGATTTGTTGACTGATTGTTAAGTGAGTGACCATATTTTAACTTGGTGACAATCCTTATCTTCTGGCTAAAATTAGAAACTATTGATTTGTTGACTAATTGTTGAGTGGGTGGTCATATCTTGACTTTGGGACAATCTTTGTCTTCTTGTCTGAACAAAATATCATTACTAACATCAGAATTTGAACAGACTTGATTCATGAAAGGTCTAAGAAATTGTCTTAGCTTTTTAATAAAAAAAATTAAGATCATTAGGACTTCTAGAACTCAAGATATGAGCTGAACACTAAAGAGTGTCTAGGCTGTAGAACAGATTTTGACTTTTCCATTATTGCTAAGATTTGGACTTCAAAATAGTAGAATTGAGTCTTGCATTTTACATGAATATTTTAGGCTTATGTCTTAGTTTTCTAGCCATGTAAACCAAATTAAAATTCAAGATCTACAACTCCTAATATGATCCAATGACTGAACAGTATTCTAGTTTGGACTGAACCACAATCTCTTTTCTCAGCTTCACCCTCTCTTTGTCTTCTCAATTTCAATAATTGAACTCATCAATTAATCCTTTGATTTATGTGATAGTCCTGCATTTAAGATGAATATTTACTATAAATTAAAGGTATCTTATAGTATCAGACTTGTTATTATAAAACATGTTTTAGTTAAGGAGTTACTGATACTTCAAATATAAAATATTGATATAAAACCTTGATAAAAATACACTTTTAAGTACTAATCAGTACACCTCTAGTGAATACATATATATTGATAATGTTTATAAGGGTAAAACTATATATCGAAAGGTTAGAATTGAGGGTAAATTTAATGTCTTTGGAGTTATATGACTTTGATGTGATTCTAATTATAGATTAATTGAGTAAATATAGAGTAAAAGTGGATTGTTTCACCAAAATGGTGACAATTCAAGGTATAGGTGGAAAACGGTAATATTAAAGGGAGAGAGAAAAGTAGTTCCAAGTTGTTTAACTTTTATTATGATGGTTGGGAAATTGAATAGAAAGGGATGCCACATATTCTTAGCCCATATGAAGGGAACAAAAAAAAAAAAACAAGTGTGGAACTAGCCAATATTCCTATTGTAAGGGATACTCGGATGTGTTTCCAGAGGAATTACCTGGATTGCCTACCGTCATAGAAATTGAAGTCTTAATTAACACTTTCCCAGAAACCATTTCTATAGTACAATCCCAATATAGGATGACACTTGTGGAATTGGTTGAACTGAAGTTTCAACTACAAGAACTGCTAGATAAAAGATTCATTCGACCTAGCAATTTCCCCTAGGGACAAATGTCAAGGTTAGAGGTTCCACTAATGGTATATCAAACAAGTATAGTATAAACTCTTATTATTGAATTGGAAACCACACACAAAGGAGGTTCCAATCAGATTATATATTGTTAACATGATTACATTAGTCATCTTATTCAATTAATGCTAATACTTGTAAATCTCGTCAAGCATTCATGATTATAACTTATGTTAACAACAAATCAAGTTCCTTTCATAGCTCAGGTGTCGGTTATACCATACATTATGGGCTATGAAAGTGCCAAGCATTTGTTGTACCAAGTGTTATACAACATAAATCAAGATTAGTCATTTAACAAGCAAAGTATTAAAGAGTGAACAAGATAGCAAATATAAAACATGTTAGTATCAAACATTAAAGTCCATATTAAGTTTACATTATACTTATTCTTACACCATTAGTGTAACCTTTTCACCTTGACATAATTAACTTAGCTAGACATAATGAAAGAAAGAAAAATAGATAAACAAAATAAGAACATAAAAGTTAACTAAGTAAAGGAAAGGAAATGAAAGGCATAAACTTAATATTAATGAAAACAAAGCATAAAAAATACAAAGAGAGAAAGGAAGAGCATGATCTTGATCTGAACACCAAGATGCCTAAATGCATGGCAAATGCCTCCTTTTATAGGCCAAAAATGGGAACTATTGATTTGATGACTAATTGATAAGTGGGTGACCAACTTTTGACTTGGTGACAATCCTTATCTTCTCTTGTCTGCCCAAAACGTCATTGATAACGTCAAAATTGGAGCCAGTTGCAAACATGAAAGTTGTAGGCAATTGTCTCAGCTTTCTTGTGTAAAAAATTCAGCTCATTTGGACTTCTAGAACTCCAGATATGGCCACAATACCGAACAGTGCTCGGGCTGGAAGACAGATTCGGGCTTCTTTGTTGTTGCTACAATTTGGACTTGATAATGGCCTTTTTAGATCTTGGGCTCCATATGAAAGTTGTAGGCCTATGTCTTACCTTTCCATCCATATAAATTGGACCTAAATCTGAGATATATAGCTCTAGATATGACCCAATTACCGAACAGTGTTCCGGTTTGGATTGCACCGACATCTCTTTTCTAAGTTTGGCCATCTCTTTGTCGTTTCAATTTCAGTTCTTAAATTCATCAATCAATCTTTTCATTTATGTGATAGGCCTGCATTTAAAATGAACATTTACCACAAATTAAAGGTATCTTATATTATTAGATATATTATTATAAAACATACTTTAGTTAACAAGTTATTGATACTTCAAGTGCAAAATGATGATATAAAACCTTGATAAAACTGCACTTTTAAGTACTAATCACCTAGGGAGTTCCAGTACTCTTTATAAAGAAGAAGGATAGTACCTTTTGGTTATACATTGACTACCACCAATTGAACAGGGTAACCATGAAGAATAGGTACATATTTCTATAGATATATGATTTGTTTGATCAATTGAAGGGTGCTAGAGTCTTTTCCAAGATAGATTTGAGGTTTAGGTATCACTAGTTAATGATTGAGGATCAGGATATATAGAAAACTACTTTTAAGACCTGTTCGTTATGGATGTTATGAGTTTTTAGTGATGCCTTTTGGGTTCAAAATGCCCTAAGAGTGTTAGGAAGAAAATAACTTTAAAGGCTTAAACTAAAGGCTTATAAAACATTCATTGTATCTATTAGCAATTCAATGATGAATCATATTAAAGATAGTGGAAATGATATGATTTAAGAAAGGGTTCAAGAAGAAATTCAAATTCTAGTATAGTTGTGCCGATTATCTAGTTTTACGCTGATTAGTACTTAAAAGTGTATTTTTAT
>NW_011501297.1:0-28552 GCF_000495115.2 Populus euphratica | reverse complement strand
TTATTGTTATTGTTATTGTTATTATTGTTATTGTTATTATTGTTATTACTATTATTATTGTTGTTGTTGTTATTATTATTGTTGTTGTTTATAATTGTTCATAATTTGTTCAATTAACCTCCCTGTGGTTCGACCCCGGTCTTGCCGAGTTATTTATTACTTTGACACTCCTGCACTTGGGAGAAGACATCAATCTTTTAGTCGTGTCATATGTTATCGAGCATAATTCTCAATCTTACCATTGGACTAGGTTGAAAGTTTACCGAGATTTTCCAGAAAAACTTATTCTATATTAGGTTAAAATTTTAGGTCTATCAGAGTTCTAAAAGGTATCACGATACAAGTTAGAAAATGCAATATATTTTTTGTTATTTATTGTCTTTTGACTTGTGGACTAGAGGATTATTTTCTCATAATGCAAGGATATTTAACAACCTATTTTTAGGAGTTTTCTAGTTCTGCAAGGATCTTTAATGAGCAACAACATAATTTTCTAGTGTGGCAATGATTCTTTTAATGTTCCAAAATCTTTTTCTTAGAAGGATTTTAGGGCTGGTTTTTCTATTGTACAGTTTTATCCTAACAAGTATAATTTCATGTTCAACCATTAGATTGAATTGAAATTTTACTAGACATTTCTAGAGATTCTGTTTTATGTCATTTTAAGATTTCAAGTCAATCTGATTTCAACTAAGAGTTGCAATAAGGATATATTGTAGTTTTCTAGTTGATTTATAATTCTTTTTCATATTCTATTTGTAATTCTTTTATTGTTTTTCCAGCTAGTTTAAGATATTTTTACTTAGTATAAATAAGATTATTTTGCCTGTTCTTAGATTTTTAACTTTTGAAATCATGATGTTTTGAATAAATTTATAGTTTGCATAATACAAAACTTCTCTCTTTACTCTAGCAGAAAATAAATTTGACTTATCAAGGTCAAATTAATCTTGAAGTGTTTTTTTATATTTTTTATTCATGAATTGATATGACTTGGATGACGATTCATTTTAATAGTGTTGATGCTTTGATTCTGGTAATATTTATGTCACATTTATATCAAACTTTAATTCTTTGATATTTCTAGATTTATCTTTCTTGTATATAGAATTTGTGACCATATAATCAGAATTTCTAAATCTGTCTTTCTTGTATATGAGATTTGTGACCATATAATCAGACTTTTTATCAATAAAAGTTTTAGCTAATTTCTTCTAAAGTTAAAACAAATACCATCAAAATTCAAGCGCACCTAAATTTCCTCTTTGGTGATGCTACAGGATACTTGCAAATTGCAACAGAGAATCATTGTATTTAGACAAGTTTGTATCTCTTTTGCAAAGAAACAACAACGTGAACCAATAAATCAAACTCTAAGAGTGTGCTCTTCAACTGTAAGTGGCTCCCATGGAAGAGATGAGAGGCAATTTAAAACTTTCCTCCAGCTTAAGAGAAAAAGGTGTCATCGAAATAATAACAATGATAAAATATAGATTTGGGAAAAAGTCCTTTCAGCTCAGTAAAAACCCCTTTCTGTTGCCGACCCAAAAAAGGAATTATATTCACAGACTAGATAAAGAATCTTTCCTGTTGTGTAGGTAAACACCATACCCTCGTAAAATTGCAGAAGAGCCACCTCCTTGTTGCCAACAAGGGCCTACAATTAATTCAGGCACACAACATTGCTTTCACAAGCCAACTGAAAAAACCTTTCTATGAAAAATTTATTAATTCTTTATTTTCCATCGTCATGCCAAGTCTGAAAATGACATCGAACACCAAATAAAGAACAAGGAGCTATAGACCATCTACTTATTGAACATAGCCTTACTTCTGTAACCCACCCGCACCCCATCCTTTTCAAGTTCCAAAATTTACTTATCTATTATATAGATAGCACTATTTGCACTAACCTATTTAGAATTTTGAAATTTGTATGGTAGAGTTGAATGACTAATATATACGCAGAACTATTTGCAATAACTTATTTAGAATTTTGAAGTTTGTACGGTACAGTGAAATAACTATTGCTTGATGTCATGCAAAATGAGTGCAGAAAAGAAGATCATGCAAAATCTATACTTCAGAGTGCAGAACAGAAGTTTCATCTCTTCGATGAATCTTGACATTTAGAAAGCTCCATGTTATGCAATCATTGCCCAAAGTTTTATGATTTGCCATTACATAATCATTTATAGATTCCAAAGCACATAATTGCAGAACCATCACTTATGCAAAGGGAAAATGATAGGATACAAATTTGCACTTTACTTTTACCAGACCTATTCAACAAGAGCTTGTTTATAATAAGATCACGCCAATTATGAAATATCAAGTTCAACAATAAATGGGTTAAAGTTAACCGAGAACAATCACCATATTTCAACGAGATTTGATATATTGCATGGTCAACTATTTCAAAACAAAAATGGAGAACCAAATACAGGAATAAAGAAACGGATTATTATATCAAGTTGATGAAAGAAAGGATTCTTACATTCTCCAATATAACCAAATGTATATATAATCCCTTACAACTTATTTCCATGAGCTTATTTAAGAACACATTAGCTCTGAGAAGATCCAATGGAGAAGGCACTTCTCTCCATTTTGACTCTACTCCTTTATTGGTTGTATCATCCCTATAGAATTAACAACAAAAGTAACATCCTATTTCTTGATCTTCTTTGTCTTCTTAGGTCCCGGAACTTCCAATCTTCCTACAGAACATCCACACCTTGCTCGAAACACAAGAACAGCTCTTCCATTAGTTGGTGCCATCTTCTTCAATTCAGCCTCCAATTCGCGATGGTGATCGTGAGGCAATTCAAAAAGGCCCCTTTTCAGTCCATCTTTCACCAAGGTACCATTAGAATTCTTCACACACTCCTCGGTCTCCAACTGGATATCGAATTCTGCTGCCTTCCTTAAGCCCTTGCAGTTCGGATTCCCACATTTCCTAGCAGCACACAAAATCACTATCCAGGCAACTATTACAGCACATAAAGAACTAATCCCTATAGATCCATATATCACTGGATTTCTCATAACCTCCTCTTTGACCACATAATGAATAGCAGCAACAAATTCAATAAAACCAAGTGTTACAAGCCGGATATAAGGAAATAACAAGAATCCACAAGCACCAATGACAGCTATCAAGATCACAATATCAATAACAGCTGATTGAGATCTATCACAAACAGGAATAGTTTTAGAATTCGAGCCATTCACTGTCTTCCTATTCTTGTGCACATGATTATTGTTGTGCCTTGATTTTGGATTAAACTCACTGGAATTCACAGAATTTGCCATGGAAGCTGTTGATGATTGGTCAAATGAGTTGCAGACCGAGATTGAGCTATGGAAATAGACCATCTCAAATCAAACCCAATAATTATGTTTTTTGAAAAGTAAAAAGGACGCCGACCCAGCAATCTTAAACAGTCCAGATCACAAAAACAATTGAAACCCACCAATCTAGAGCTAAACTCAGATCGACCCACCTCGTAAAATATCGGAAAGATCAAGAAATTCACCTACTCTTGAAGATCAAAAGGCAGCAAACTTGTCGGTGCCTATACGTGTGTGTCTCTCCAGCAACAAATCATTAGACAAGACCCTATATCTCAATTAAGACTGAAATGATTCCACAAAAGGATAAGGAAAAAGAATCGATCTTTAGCTGAGTGTTTTTGGATTGAATTAAATGGGTTTAACAGGGCCGGCCGGCCGGCTATGAAGCTGCCGAGCCAAGAAGGAGCAGAGAAGAGTCATTAACTAGCCTTCTGATTCTATTTTTTTAATCTACAACAGTCGGTTATGGTTGTTCGTTTGTTTATGTTTTGGTTTCGAAGTACATAAATAAATAAAGAGAAGGCACCATTTTTGGTGGTCACATACGCGGGCTGATATGAAGTGGGCTTGGACTAATCATGCTTGAATGATTTGGTGGGGTATACTCTGGGCTTGGCCGACATCTTTTCTTCTTCATTATTATTATTATTATTATTATTATTATTATTATTGGTGTAAAAGGTGATTCCACTTAAAATGATTTGATGGTTCGGTTATCATGTTTATGACCATTCTTAAGTATAAGATTCAAGCTTAACTTGTTTAAATTTTATTATATTTTAATTAGTTTCAGATTTCAATCTCCTCTCGAAATAGTTCATTTTATTTTTTCTTGATAATTATTATCAAGCTAAACTTAAATTCTCAACATATTTGTTATGTTATAAGCTCACTATTGTTATATAACAAATAGAATTTAACTCACATGTCTATATACTTTTTTTTTACAAAAAATAAATATACAGGTTTTCTAATAAAAAAAATTATATTTATAAATTAAATGTGCCAATAAATACTAAAAATAGTGTTAATGTGACTATTCCACTTATCTTGTTGCCTGTTGAGTAATATTTTTGCAGATATGTTATTAATGTATTTTTTTTACATTAAATAAAAAAAATATAACTATAAATTAAAATATTAATATATATTTATAATAAATAAAATAAAAATCATATGTATTAATAAAAACATATAAAATCTCAAATTAATTTTTCACGAGCAGAGAAAATCATTTTTTTTAGTCTTTGTAAATATTTTCTCAAAAAAACAAAAAAATAAAAATTACACAAAATATTATGAAAAATTGAAGATAAGAACAAAAAAATTTATGTCAAGTGGATAGTAATAAATATTTCAAGAATAAAACATAAAAAATATCTTTTTAATAATTATGTTATTTTGTCCGGTGATTTATCATTTCCTAAAATAATACATATCCCCACCTCTATAATATCCATTACTGTAAAAAAGAAGAAGAAGGAAAAGTCTATAATTATATCATTTCGTACATCATTTACTTTTAATAAAACATGTCTTTATTTCATCATTATAAATTACATAATATATTTTCCTACTTATAAAATAATAAATAAATAAACATCCAATACTCTAATTAAATCAGATACTTAAATTAAATTAAAGGAAAAGTTTATAAAATTCTTCTCCCTCTCTATGTAGTTTTATTTAAAGATTTCCATAAGCTTTCACCAATGGCATCATTCCTTCTGCATTTTTCTTTTCTTTTTCTTCTCTTTTCTATACTTTAGATATGGATTATTTTGATTATTATTTCGACTATTTTTCTTTTGTCAGTCCAAGTTGCCTAATTTTACTTTAGATTCTGTCTTATCATGATTATCTTAAGGACTATAAGCAATCAAAATAGGAAAAATTATTATAAAGACACAATCAAAATGATTGGCAGAGTGAATGGTGATAGGTGAAAACCATATTTTTAAAATAAATTGGAAGAGTAAATGGAATGAATCAAGCTAAAACAAAAAAATACCGGAGGGGTTCACCAAGAAAATTGAAAGAGTACAGGAAAGTAAAAAAAAAATTCTTTTTTTATGGATTTTCATTATAAATAAGTTGCCCTTCGAAAATGTTTTGATATATGAATGTTTTCTCATCTAAAAGCTAATGTTGAAAAAATTGTTCCAAATATGATTAATGATCATATTTGAGATCAAATTCAAAATGAAATACATAATTACTTTTTTAAAATTTAATTTCCAATAAGAGTTTTTTAATATGAAATATTAATATGATTTAAATAAATTATGAATGATAAATTAATCTCAAATAATTATTAGTTGATATATTTTAAAGAAATCTAAAATCCTCTAAAAAATTATATCTTACACAAAAAAGAAATAAGTTTTGCTTATATTAAGAGAATTAAATTTTGCTTATATTAAGAGAATGTAAAAAATTAAAATTGAGTCTAAAGAACACGTAAGCTTTTTCAAAGGAAAAGATTCCAAGTAAAGTAAACTCTAGGCTTAAACCCTTATAGAACCACATGTACATCTAAGCTTGAATTTGGGTTTATTTTAAAAATGCTTTTGGGAGGCTAAAAATTACTTTTTTTCAATTTAATTTTGGACATGGATCTAGTCTAATAAGAATTATTATTTCAAGTTATTATCTTGTCTAGAATTATATTTGATAAGTTTCTTCAATTTTTTTTAGTATAACAGTTTTTTAACTCTTTAAAATCAAAGTTGTCAAATTTAATTCTAGTTTTATGGCAAGTAATCAAAATTGATAATGGAGCGAATTTATTCTAGTATTTATATAAAAATTAATTTTTTTTGTAAATCTTGCTTCCAAAAATTCATTATAAAAAAATAGTTTTTGGAAGAGTTTTCTAAAGTGTTTTTCTAGGCTTTTTACATTTTTTCTCACTTTAGTTTTGACCTTTGTTTTTCATCTCAATTTATAAGTTAAGTTTGATTTTGTTGAAAGGTACTTCAACGTGTTATCTTGAGTTCATTAACCTCATTTAAAAATAAATCTAAATAAAATTGTGTTGTTAGGATCTTGAAAGGATTATTGTAAACATCTTATATGCACCAAGTGACGAGTAATTAAATCTTAAGGATAAATAATTCATTATTAACAACAATAAAAACTTTATTATTTTAAAATGCTTCAACAAATATGTATTTTTCTTTGTTATAATTTTATCATATCACTATTTCCAAAGAAATTAGTATTGAGAAATTGCATCGATAATTTCATCAAAATAACATAAATTTAAAATAACACACTCACTTATAGAAAAACACTTAATCAATCTTTCTCATTCTCGTACTTCTCTTTAGTGTATTTAACACCTGATAAACTATAATAATTATTGGATTTCTTAAAAGACATGAATGCAAAGGAAATGGTATATTTTTTTTGAAAAAAATCCATGGATTTTATTAGACAATGTAAAGTTGTTTATGGTTTGTTCAAAAATTACTTGAAGATCAATTCTTCCTTCTAGAATTTGATCAACTCTTAAAAAGGTTCAATTTCAATTCATGGGTCTCCTTAGGTATTTCCTCCTTCAACTCTTGTTATTGGGCCAATATACTTTATTCCTAATCTTATTATTCCATTTTCTGTCATTCTAAATAGGAAATCCTTACTTCATTTCATCTTATTCTTTCTTTTTAAGTACATTCGCATCTTGTTCTTACACTTCCTAGATCTTATCCCATAAAAATGGTTAGGCCCTCAAGCAAGCCAACAACAAGCCCCTTATCCTTACCCCTATATTTAGTTGGGACTTCTAAACTTTCTAACTCCAAAAGTTTCCTATAGTCTCATACTATTAACCCATTTATCACTTCCTTGCCTTTTTAGCTCAAGGCATCAACTACAACATTTACTTTTTTAGGTGAAATTGATTATGCAGTTGTGATCCTGGATTAGCTCTACCCATCTTCTCTGGCACATGTTCAACTCCTTCTGTGGCATCAAGTGCATACGGCTTTTGTGGTTAGTAAATATTTATACTTGAGTCATGTATAAATAGTGTCTCCAAACTCGTAATACAAATACAATTGCAGCTATGTACCAGATAGTTCATCTAACGTGTCTTCAGTTGTCTAAAGGCTTATCTTGTCATACTTTATTAGTATGCACCTCAGTTCTTTATTAAAGCATCAATATACACTACAAATCCTTTCGATCCTTTTTGGAGGGCCAACATCGAGGCTAACATCAATCTTTTCTTAAGCTCTAAGAAATCTTTTTGAGCTCCCTTGTCTAATCAAATTTGACTCCCTTACGGGTCAATTTATATATAATATGGCCTAAAAATACCACTTCAAATAGCCAAAATTCACATTTGGTCAATTGATTTCTACGCAATGTTTCCCAATACTATCCTCAGATGTTGCTTATGATCTTCTTGGGAGTAGAAATAAACTAGGATGTCATCAATAAATACTACTACAAACTTATCCAGATACAGTCGAAAGACCTTGTTCATTAAATCCATAAATATTATAGGAGCGTTCGTCAATCCAAAAGACATTACTAAGAATTGATAGTGCCTATAACGAGTCTTGAAGGTTGTCTTTTGGATGTCTTGTTCCTTAATTCTTAATTGGTGGTACCCCAACCTTAAATCAATCTTTGCAAACAGCTATACCCCATTTAATTTGTTAAATAAATTGTCAATCTTAGGTAATGAATACTTATTTTTTATTATCACTTTGTTTAGTTGTCGGTAGTCTATGCACAACTAAAATATGTCATCCTTCTCCTTTATGAACAATATTAGGGCTCCCTAAGATGAGTTATTAGGTTGGATAAATCCATTCTCCAACAACTCTTACAGTGAAAATAGATCAGGATGAACATATATGAGTAGGTCGCTAGTGAAAATAGACTAATTTGATTATGACAGCAGGTCGTCCATGAAAATAAACCATGTGTGTGTGAGGGCCGGTCATTCCTAAACATAAACCAGAATAAACATGTGTGGGTTATTCGCCCATAAAAATAAACTAGTGTGAGTTTGTAGGTTAGTCGCCCTTGAAAATGGACCACTTTCAGTATGCGTAGGCATGTTGCTCGTGAAGTAGAACAATTTTCTTCAAAAAATAGATCGTCCAAGATAATGAGATCATTTTCTTTTCTTTTCTTTTTTTTTTATTTACAAGCTTACTTTGCAAGACATTGATGATGTTTTGCTTCGTAAGCATTGTTTTGATTATGCGTACGCATGTTTTGAATTCCTTTTGAATACATATATATATATATATATATGTATGTATGTATTCAAAAGAAATTCAAAAAATAGTAGGAGTGAGAAAAAGATGTTGGAATGCCCATAAAATAATAAGAAATTAGTTGAAGAGGTTCAAAAATACAAGAATTGAAATTTTGATAGTATATTTTTTACTGATAAGAGGCTTAGGGACAAGAAAAATTTAATTTGAGAAAGAAAAGTTCAAAGTCAGATATTTATAATCTCAATTAAATTTTATCCAAGGTTTAATTGAATTTATGGAGGGTTTGATTGCAATAAAATTAATTTTTTAAGTTAATTTAGAATTTATGGGAAGAAATTAAATTTCTGGGGTCCAATTATAATTTTGAAGAGTTGATTTGGTCAAATCAAGAGTTTACTTGTATAATTATTAAAGTTTGAGTAAGGACTTAATTAAAACAGTCTAAAACCAAGGACTAAATCGAAAAACATGCAAAAATCAAGGGCTCTAATTACAATTTTTTCAGGGGCTTGATTATAAAATTACATACATATCTAAGGATTAAATTGAAAATATTATTCAAAATTACAAAACGGTGTCGTTTCGCTCAACACTGTTCACTATTTTTTTAACCAGATGTTACATTGTAGCTAGTGGAGAAACGATTGTAGCAGCGAAGGCGGTGATCAAGGAGCTATGTTCTATGCGTGATATCTCTCCTATCGTTACTCCATCCCTACAAAGGAAAACACTTGCATCCTCTAGCTATAAAAGCCAGAGGATGTACTACACAGAGGGGGGAAGAATGACAGAGGGAAAAAAAGGAAGAAAATAGAGAGGGGGAGTGTAAGGAATAGAAAGGGGGAGAAAGGAAATAAAACAGATACAAGAGAAACAAGTAAAATACAAAGTACGGCTAAACAAGGAGAAGAACGAAAGAGAAGAGGAGAGACCGAATAGCGAAGTAGAATACACATTTGAAATTTTGATAGTATATATGTTTTATTGATGAGAGCCAGGGGGAAACAAAGAAGGAAAATAGAGAGGGGGAGTGTCAGGAATAGAAAGGGGGAGAAAGGAAATAAAACAGATACAAGAGAAACAAGTAAAATACAAAGTACGGCTAAACAAGGAGAAGAACGAAAGAGAAGAGGAGAGACCGAATAGCGAAGTAGAATACACATTTGAAATTTTGATAGTATATATGTTTTATTGATGAGAGCCTTAGGGACAAGAAAAATTTAATTTGAGAAAGAAAAGTTCAAAGTCAAATATTTATAAACTCAATTAAATTTTATCCAAGGTTTAATTGAATTTATGGAGGGTTTGATTGCAATAAAATTAATTTTTTAAGTTAATTTAGAATTTATGGGAAGAAATTAAATTTCTGGGGTCCAATTATAATTTTGAAGAGTTGATTTAGTCAAATCAAGAGCTTACTTGTATAATTATTAAAGTTTGAGTAAGGACTTAATTAAAACAGTCTAAAACCAAGGACTAAATCGAAAAACATGCAAAAATCAAGGGCTCTAATTACAATTTTTTCAGGGGCTTGATTATAAAATTACATACATATCTAAGGATTAAATTGAAAATATTATTCAAAATTACAAAACGGTGTCGTTTCGCTCAACACTGTTCACTATTTTTTTAACCAGATGTTACATTGTAGCTAGTGGAGAAACGATTGTAGCAGCGAAGGCGGTGATCAAGGAGCTATGTTCTATGCGTGATATCTCTCCTATCGTTACTCCATCCCTACAAAGGAAAACACTTGCATCCTCTAGCTATAAAAGCCAGAGGATGTACTACACAGAGGGGGGAAGAATGACAGAGGGAAAAAAAGGAAGAAAATAGAGAGGGGGAGTGTAAGGAATAGAAAGGGGGAGAAAGGAAATAAAACAGATACAAGAGAAACAAGTAAAATACAAAGTAAGGCTAAACAAGGAGAAGAACGAAAGAGAAGAGGAGAGACCGAATAGCAAAGTAGAATACACAGCACCATCATCGTCTTTATCTCTCCATAATCAGCTATGTTCACTTCCCTTCTCATGTCCTTGCAATGAAAATAATGTATGTTATTCCATGAAAAAAAACAAAAAGAAAACACAAGAAAACTAATACTAAGGATGGTTATTCTCTAGTCACCTAACAACTTTGTTTTTACTATCTGCAAAAACAAGCATGAATCATGCGAAGGTAATTTAATTACGTTCGCACTATTCCATGAACACGTAACATTTTACACGTGCATGGATTAGTTTGGTCACTGACTAGGGCCAGCGACTAGGCTAGGATGGCTAGCTCCAACCTAAAAAAATAGAAGAAATTTTATTCAAAAATTATTTCAAAAAATCTTTGATTTTTTGCAAATTTTTTTACTGCATTTTGATTAATATTGGTTTGTATTTTTATACTGTAAAAATACAAATCCGGTATTAAAATTCATGATTTTCATAAAAACATTAAAAAAAAAAATCACACATATGGCCTAGTCTCTCAAAAATTAAAAAAAAATCATATTATATTTTTATACAACAAAGAAAATTTTAAAAATATGTATTTGCATGCATTTTGACTTTAATAACCAATTTATTAAAGTCACGAGAGCTAGGCCAATATTTTAAAATTTTCAAAAAAAATATTTTGGTTTTCTTTTAATATATAGGGTTACAACCTTATAAGTAAAACATATTCTGAATATTAAATTCTTTTGTTGACATTAGAATTACCCGATAAGATAAGGATCTCCTTACCGAGGAGAATTTTTCTTAACCCATAGACGGACTAACAACTAGAAAACACAATAAAACCTTAGATTTTATCAGACAATAAAACAATACAACTTATCTTAGGTAGGGTTAATTTGATGTCTTAATACATTTTCTTTACGCAACCAGTCCCCGTACCTAATTTCTGAGACCAATTAGGATTCCTAGGATTCCTAGTGACCAAAATATTAGGTGGCGACTCCTATTCCATATTTTCCACTAATAAAAGACAAACATTTCTTGTCTCCCCATATTTGCCGCATTAGATACATTGATTTGAGATTGGATATTTTCATTGCGACGCCGCACACGTGCAACAATGATAATTTAATATTTTTTTGAAAACACATTCAATTTGTAATGAATATTATTTAACTTTATTTTTTTATTTTTAATGTTTAATAAAATTTTATTTGAGTAATTAATTTTTTTTACTATTAATTTATATAATTTTATATTATTTATTCTAAATCATTTAAAAAAATTTAAAAATACCCACTAAGAAACTTATAGACAAAATGTATCCATCAACATTTTACAAAGAATGGGAAATGCCACCATGACCGACGACTTTATAGATGAATAACGTCCATTAGCATTTCACAAATAGTGATGGAAATGTCACACTCACCAATAAATTTACTGATGTATAAAGTCTGTTGGTATTTCATAGAGAGATGGAAATGCCACACTAACCGATGAATTTCCAAACGAATAATGTCCTTCGACATTTCACTGGAAGTTAAAAAATATTTACTAAATATATCAGTATCTCTGACTGATTAAGGTGGTCGGTATATTTTTAGCGAGAATTTTTTTCGGCGTGTATTTTTTATTTGTGAAATTATAGATAATATTTTTTTTACCAACATCATTAGTGAAAAATGTGATGTTACAGCCGAAAAGAATGCCAACAAATGATTTTCACTGGTGATTGGGTTGATAAAAAAATTATAATGAATTCTAAATCTTATACCAACAGATTATATCTTTCAGTAAAATTATAAAATGTTGTAGTAATATCTTTTAAATAAAAATCAATGAATATATTTACTCTAAATTTATTATTTATTTTGGGCCCAAACCAACTAGCTTACACCCTCATCCACCAAACTAGAATGGTGGAACCACCAAGACCTAAATATGCGTTTTTACTTGCGAAAGGCCTCAGTTACCACAATGATAGGGCCAAGAAATCGAGCCGGAATAGCAGCTCTTCCGTAGGAAGACGCTCCTGTTTAGTAAGTGTATGAACCATGATTTGTACTTTTAAAATTTTGATGTTTACCAAACCTAACCAAATTCAATTAAGGGTTAGAGTTTTTACACGTGGAGAATGTAAAGTTATTAATAAGAGGTGAGCATCCAATCTCTCTTTTTTAGAAAATGAAGAACATTCTAAGCATAGCACAAAGCCCAAGCTATCATAATATCAAATTTAAAAATTTTGTTATATTTGTGTAGAAAAGAGATTCATAGCTAATTTTTTATTTCACAACTAATAAAATAGGAATCCAAACTTGACTTCTTCATACTTCTTTCGTAAAATCATATTCTCGTGGCATATGAAAAAAAAAAAAAAACTTCATTAAGTCATCATAACTTTCACACCATTGATCATCAAAAATATTAATTTTGAATGGAATCTCTTTGAATGGTAGGGAGTTCTATGGCATATTTCATAGAAAATGCTTGATTTTAGATGAATTTTATTTTTATATCATATCCACTTTCATACCTTTATCAATTTCACTTAAATATTTTAATTATAAGACCCTGCTCAAGATAATAAAATATGTGATCTAATTCAAGTTCTAGATTGTAAATAAAATTGGTTGATATGAGTTAACTCTAGATTTAGTTATTTTCTAAAAAAATAACTTTGAAATAACATTATTTTAATTTTAAAAAAATATTATTTTTTTCACTGACCTGAAACAGTACTGAGGAAAGTCCCTAGTTAATAGGTTTACTCGTCAAGCAGTTTTAGGTCTAAAAAGAATAATTTAAAACATTGGGTTAAAACTTTCTATATCAAATACACTACTAAGAACATTTGTATAAAAGCAAGAACATATGAATAAAAATCCTGTCAGGGACACAAATCATGGAGAATATATAAGAAGATAGCACCTCTACTACTCATTGACAAAATCTCACCATAAACTACATGTTTTCCTCAATTATTACCAGAAGATTCATGTAAATAAAAACAAAAAAGGAAAGAAAAGGAATTTGTCACGTGCTTTGAGGTCCATTCACATGAACATGGACATGGACTCTTACTAGTTGTGCCACCACCCAAGACAATTAAGAGTTGGAAATTCATGAAGGGAAAGGAGAACGGGGAGGTCCCGCCTCCCATCTATAACGTTAAGAGTTAAAATCATCTTTAACGGGGTTGTTAGTGTACAATAATGGTTCTTATTTAAATTATTTAAAAAGTAAATATATTAAAATAATATTTTTTATTTAAAAAATTTATTTTTTATATCAGAATATTTTTTATTTAAAAAATTTATTTTTTTATATCAGTAGATCAAAACAATTTAAAAATATTAAAAAAATTAAAAAAAATCAAAATTTAATCCATATATATTTGGTATGCTAAATAAACTAAATAAAAGCGTAAAATGAGAAGGCGGATATAATAAATCTAGGGACGAGAGGGTGGGGGTGTGCATCTAGTGTGGCCTGAGGGAGAAAGTCAAGAAGCTTTAATGCATCACGTGCATTGGGTCCCATTAACAGCTCACGGCATCACGTGCTTGATGGAATCGTAGCCACCGTTTGGCGAAAAAAGAACACAAAATATATCGGATGGTTTTTACTGCCCTATATATTAAAAGACAGATTTTGATGGATCAAACCATCTCTAGCAAATTCACAGGGCTACCAATAATATGATAATTAAGTTATAACATATCATGGTGTGTATGTATGTATGTATATATATATATATATATATGTATATATATATATATTACAACCTAAAAAAGACATGCTAAAATACTTCAAAACTAATCATTCCAATAAAAAAACACACGTACAGGAATAAAATTGATAAACTTGATTTAAAATATCTTCAAGTATTGATGCATTGACTAATCTTATACAATAATTGAATGATGTTATTGCCAAGGAATTAGCTTAAATCTAAAATAAATTAACTTAAAATTATATAATTTAAATTTTAGACTCAATTTCAACTATTTAAATAAAATTTCAAAATTTAAACATTCATATTAAGTATTTACTAGGTCATTTGTATACATTATGTATTATGCTATCGATTGGATCAATTTTTTAATATTAAAAGAAACATTCAAATATAGCTAATTTTTTTAGTGAAAAAAATAAATAGTGTGGGAGTTAACCCAATATGATTTAATTAATTCGACAAGTCCAAAGACAACTTGATCAAATGATAAAAATATAGTTTGACTAAAAATTTTAAGATGATGTTTTAAAAAAATTATTGAAATGACAACATATTAAATCTATTCATGTTAATATTCTCAATCCAAGACTCAAGGGAAAAAAACACTATTCATAAAAGGAAATAAACAGAAAAAAATCAGAATAATCTAAGATTTTAAGTGAGATGAAATTTGTTATATGTTATTATGTTTCTTCAACTAGTGCAAGATATACTAATCATTCTGGACAATATGATGAAATTGATTGTCTTGATTTAAACAAATGGGGTATCTAATTTTACAAAAACTCAAAATTAGGGGACTATATGGAAAGTCACCTTGTTTTTATTGTTTCTTCTCAATCATGGATAAATAAATGGAAACATATTTTAGGCCTTAAATGATTAACCTTAAGTTGCTTAATAATAACCCTTGTTTGTTTGGTATAGGGTTAAGAGGATCCCAAAGTAGGAGTCATTTTCCTTGTTATGACAGATAACATAAGCATATCAAAGAAGAGACATAAAGTAAGAAGGAACCAAAAGAAAGAAAGAAAGAGAAAGCAAAAGCAACAAGAAATGGAAATAGCTTTTATGCTAAACTTTCTACCTCTTTTTTGGTGCGAGTTGTTTGGTAGGATTCTCTGTTATAAAGAACAGCAAGGTGTTTGGCCTTCTCCGATAACAATTGAAATCTGAAGGGCCTTCTCCATGTTTAGAGTTGCATGCAATGATCCTAACTTCTCTGTCTTCATTCAATCCGGTTTAACTGTATCCTTGGATTTTATTTTTTTATTTTTTTTTCAATAGAGATGAACAAAGGATCAATCTTTAAATCTATCGCCTGATTTTGTTGCATAACTGAGTCAAAAGGCTGCATTATTTGATCAGCAACTGCGTGATAGTTGGGCTGATCATTGTTGACATTATTAATCTGGTATTCATTTCTTAAGGTATTTAGAATTTGTGAATCAAGATTGATGTGAAACCTGATCACTGTAGTTAAGCATTCCTAATAGATAATACTTCAGAAAGTAAATAGCAGTTAAAGATATTGAAAAAAAAAATAGACTCAATGGATAATTTTATATTTAAAAATTCTAAATATATCACGCTACAAAACTAGTTAATTTTTAACTAGTTAATATATAATCTTTTTTTTTATAAAAAAGTTGTTTTGTTATAAATAAATATAAAAAAAACTCACATTTATTCTCCAACTTAGAGTTGCATGCAATGATCCTAACTTCTTTGTCTTCATTCAATAATAAAATATATTATTCCTATAATTTTCACTAAAAAAACAAAATATATTCTTTTTTAACTAAATCTAATGGATATCTTTTAAGTTGCAAGTTAATGAATCTACACTAATAGTCAATTAAACTAAGTCCAATAATAAAATAAATTCATAAAAAATATTAAATGGGCTAGATCAAACCCAAATTAAAAATAATTATTTGATATTAAATAAATAAAATAGGATAATAAAAACAAAGTCTTCGTACTAAAATTTCTTCATATTACTTGAATCTCGAATTTTTATATATTTTTGAAAAATTTTCAATTCTAACAAATATATTGTTTTTTTTTTATCTAAATAAAACATTAGGTCTATCTTATAATGTTAGAAAACTTGAAATATTTAGTTTACGGCCTACTTGAATCTCAACAAAAATCAACTTGTATCTCTAAAAATGTTCCAAACTATACACAAAAATTTAGTCTAACAAATTTAATAAGATTTGTCTAATAACTTTAACTATCTAAAATAATATGTTTTCAAACTCTATTTGACCCATAAATTTATCAAATTATATTTTCATGTGTATAGTATTTCATTGTAAATTTTTAACTTATTTCGATATATTATTTAAAAAATATACCTGATCTTAAAAAATTAGTCAGTAAATATTCTAAAAAAAAAATTCAAACAAAAACCTAACTTTAAAAAAAAAAATCAAACAAAAACCTAACTTGCTTCGTATAATTTATTCATCATGCGGCCTTGATATCTAGAGTTTCCAAAAAGAGCTATCATAGAATATGCCTGTATTGAACAATCTAGGGGTGAGCTAAACATGGGAGTCTACCCTGTACAGATGTAGTGCCAGTAGAAACAAGTTGGATTTCCATTCCCAAATTTATTTGATTACAAATGGGATTTATGGCACACAAACTCAATTCTGTGCTAAGCTCTCGGTCGCTCACTACTTCACATATAAATATGTACATTAACTTGGCAAACCATCTAACTGGACACAAAAAGCATCGTCCTGGACTGCATCCAACAAAAAGATAAATACTTCAGTGTCTACTTCTGCTAACTAGGATAGTTCTCTTCTCCTATGCTCTTTCCTCGTATAGATTCACTGCAAGATACTATAGACAAACGAGGCCAGTGACTGAACTGTGAACCTTCGGTTTATAAAGCTGTGAAGTGGAAACACCAGAATCGGTTTCCACCACTTGGAACATATATATCAAGTTAAAAGCTACCCAAAATACGAGCTCTCCTGAAATTTGAGTGATCTAGACAATGCTGCAGGATTAGCTTGTAAGACTGGAGAGGTTTCGGCTCCATGATTCTTTTCGACCTTCGATTCAAACGCCTTAAACAGTCCTCGCCCACCAATCAAGTCAGGCTTATCATTCTTAATCCCCAGAGTCGTCCATATAGAGCTTTTTGCAGCTTCACCTGGGTCAACAATCCTGAGCGTTTTTGGAATCCAAAGGCATCTTTCAGTGTTATTTTCCTTTGCTGACTCCCCTTCTTCAGAGTTGCTAGATTTGAGCACGTTTTCATCCCTTGAATGTTTCCCTAGGGTTGGAGAGTTTGGGCTAGAGCTCAAGGAAGCTTGTTTTGGAGAAGATGACTGAGGAAGCCAAGGGATATTCCAAGCTCCTGGTACAGTGCAACCCCAGTATGCTGCTGCAGGATAGAATGGCATAGGAAAACCTGGAGGGCAAAAGGCAGGTGGGGGTAATGGGGAGCTCCATTGAGCTGAATTCCAAGGGTAAGGCCAGGGGACTCCAGGAAAACATGGTATCTCAGGGGTAAAGCCCTGACAATTCTGCATAGCTGATTCTTTCGACATGCTTTTGCCTGCCTCATCAATTGAATTTGACACTGTGACTGAAGATCCATTAGAATGATCATCACCGTTTTCTCCACTTCCATAAGAAACTGGAATCCTCACTGCATCAGGTTTATGAGACACGTTTCTTGTGCAATTCCGCGTTGTTTTATCTGCAAGGTTCAATACAGAAGCCATTGATTCATGAAGAGGTGTGTCAGAGCCAAAGGTTAGCACTGTTCCATTAGTTTTCATTGAAGGATGGTAGACTCCATTTGGAACATCAGCTCGAACATTCTGAAGAGCTTCAGGAATGGTTATGTGACGATAGTGAGATGCTGAGTTCTTGTTTTTGCGACGACCAGCACCCACAGGCACATTCCTCATGGTTCCCCCAGCTGTCCAATATCTCTGACAATTCTTGCAGAAGTGTCGGGGTTGGTTCACGTTGTAATTGTTGTAGTAACAGAACTTGGTGTCCATGCTCTTACAGCGGGGGCATGGAAGGATCTTATCAGGTTTTTTCAGGGTCTTTTCTTGCGAATTACTTGTATCACTATGTTCTTCTGTCCTTAAAGTTTGCAATCCTTCACTCTCTTTCTCAATGGAAGGTGTTTTAGGGTTTTCACTTGTCCTTGAGTTTGCATCTGGATTTGAAGGCTCTTCAGCAGCCACAGGTGAAACTCCATCTTCCTGTTTCTCAGTCAGGCTTTTTTCCACCGAGTCCTGAATTGATCATAATACAATTAATAAATACAAGTAAAAACACTAGATTCTTGAGAAACTGTGTAGAGGAATAAGAATGTGAAAGGAGAAACCAGATAAATTTACAACAAACAATCACATAACGACGACAGAATTTTCCTGGAAAATGCATAGTTTAATTGTATTAAAGTTGAACAAGAAGTGAGACAGAAGAAAGACATTAGGGCTAGTAGAGTGTACTTCTGAGTTCAGTTTTTTCATAGGAAGTCAAAATGAGGTTTATCCTATCTCAATTCCTCCATTTAATAGCAGTATGGGGTCAGTGACATTGTTTTCCTTGAACCATTAACCCTAAACTAGATGCTGTTCCCATTGACAACTCGATTACTCACATATGGATATGGCAAGAGAGGATATTGCTGTATGACAAGGTTGATGCATTTCTCATTCAAAATAACAAAACCAAGAAATGATGAGCATTTGTGTTTCGACACACTTGATTGGTCAGAATGGTAAAAGAAACCTCTTGCGCCCCCGCCCCCCAATGTAAATCTGAATAGAGCAGAATTACAAAATGATAAACTAGAAGATGAAATAAGATTTTGCTGATCACTTTTATGAGAATCTACAGTCAGAAGTATGTTGATCTAAGCTCCTCCTAAATTAAAAGTAAGCACCATTAATCATGTGTACTTTAAGGAATGGAAAATTGACAGAAACCTCTACAAGGAGGCTAGGTTAGGTTAGGTAGATAGTAAGCATGGATGGTGGTACGAAATTTCAACCACAGGCATCAAAGACACTCCTTTTTTCCACCCTTTATTTAGATGAATCAAGGAAATACTGTTAGATGAGCTATCAAGAAAAGTCAAACTGAAAATTAACTGCAAAAAATAAATAGCAGAAAGCCTTTTAAGGAACAATTCAAAATACCAACCACTTTTTATACAAGAAAAAGGACTATTTTTTGGGGGAAAATGGGTTTTCAAAGATATACTTAAGGAAGAAATTATAACACTGAGATCTAACAATTCAGCACCCAAAATCCAGACGGTAAAATAGAATACAGAAGTTGGTTTGAGAGAGAGAGACAACACAAAGAGGCAACAAATCAAAATTTCCCATTAAAAAACAAAATCCACAAATCAAATATAATAATTCTGCGAATCATCAAGCTAGTTAATTGAAACACACTTGTTATCTATAGACCTGCAATCTACAAGCGGAAGAAAATTTACATAAGCCATCTGAACCAAATCAATAATAAGCACAACCAGTGAAACGCTGACGTTTAGAAACCAAAACAGCAAGCAAGTGAATTTCAAATTCAGCAAGAACTAAGAAGAACCCATTCATTCTTTTGACTTTCTAAGAAATGGGTCACTCTCAAAATCTCATAAACCAATCAAATAATAATCATTTACCTTATCATCAGCTTCTATATCTTCTTCTCCATGATCTCTTTTATTATTATCAGAATCGGTGTCACAAAGAGAAGAGCTTGCACAAGATGGACGGTCTTGATCTTGACTATCATCATTATCTGTAGTGGTAGTAGAAGAGATCTCTGTCACTTGAATAGTCTTCCCAAACAGCTTAATAGCCGGGTCTCTTGGCTCCAACATTTCTGCCTCTCAATCTCTGCGTCTTTTTTCTTTTTTCTTTTTTTTTTCAACTAAAAAAACCGTAAGCTTCTAGAGAGACTTGGTATTTCTAGAGAGAGAAAGCGAGTGAAGAGATCTGACACTAGTGTTAAGTTTTCGGTGTCAAAAGTTTTTGTTCTCCGTTTTTGATCCATTTGCAGGTGGGTGGTGCCACGTAAGCAGGGAGAGTAATTCTGAGCCAGGAGTTTTGTTTGTGGCCTTGAAGGAAAGATTTTTTTGGCCTTTTTCTCTTTCTTCTCTTTTTGATTCTCTTCCTCGCACTCTTTTTCGTTTCAGTCCTAGTCAGCCACCCCCTTTCCATTCCTTGCAAATGTCCGCTTTGTCCCTCCTTAATCCTCCTCCTCCTTATTCTTATTCCTATTCTTATTTTTTTTAATTTTAATTAAATATATTTAAAAATACCATTACTTTCTAAAATATTTTTTATTTAAAAATAAATAAAAATAATATTTTTTATTTTTTAAAAATTATTTTATTAACGTGTCAAAATAATCTAAAAATATCAAAAATATATTAATTTAAAATAAAAAAATAAAAATATTTAATTTTTTAAAAAATATTTTTAAAATATAAAAATATATATATAAAAAGATAAAGTTACAAGGATATACAAATAACTATTTTATAACCTAAATTAATGGATTAACATATGACTAATGGCTCCAAGTTTTCTTTTTTTTTTTAATATAAAATTCTATAAAAAGCATAAAAATATTCTGATTGATGAAGAGGTTTACTAAATCTAAAGTGTAGAATAATTAAAAGCAGCTTATCTGATAATATAAATATTCTTGGATCAATTTGTGCTTTAATCAAAATTAAGTTCTTTACTGCATAATGTTAAAACACACTCATTGCGTCAATTTAATCCATTAAAAAAATAAAAAATAAAATAGCTCTTTTAAACCACCATGCTAACCCTTGAAACTTCTCTTATATATATATATATATATATATATATATATATGAGAAAAAATAATAATAATAATTTGGACCAAAATAAAACCTTTTTATCTGTGAATGAAAAGGGCTTCTTCTCAATCTTGCCCGCTCATGATATTTTGCTTGAGGGGAGCGATTTTGTGGACGAAATCGTACGGTGACATATCATTCTTTTGAAGGTTTTTTCTCTTTGATTACGAGGGGTGTATTTCTCTTATCTTATCATGATAAATTAATGCGATCCCCGTTTGTTAAGAAAATATAATCTCTTATCAATTATTTAAATTTTCACCATTGATTTTGGTGACAGCACACGACATTCTTCGATTTATAAATTGTTATTTATATGCCATGTTTTTATCTAGTAATTATTAATTTTATTTTGAAATAACTTTCTGATATACTAATATTACAATTAAAAAAAAAAAAACAAAGGAAATAACCCTACTCAGACAAACATGTTAATTGCCCAAAGACCAAAATTCTACCAATAAGAAGTTGAAAACAATAAATATTTGAGAAACGTGTAAAAAAAAAAAAAAACCTATGTTTTAATGGTTACAGATACCCACTGGTTGATTTTCAAGGACAATCAAATTAAAGTTAAATTTAAAAAAAAAAATAACTAGCATGAATTATTACTGTCCACGTGCCATTTCTATGTTGACAAAAAAACCTTTATATTGTAAACAAAAAAAAATCCACGTATATATTTAATCAAATATCTCAAAACTTATATGTAAAAATAAATAAATGTTACAGCTTATTTATTATATTATATAAATAATTGATGAAATGATTATAAGTTCAAAAGTCATTATTATTATTTAATTTGATATAATTCAGTATAAGCTAATAATTATATTTCAAGACTTCATTTAATATTTTAAATTTTTAGGATGATATAATTTTTTGACAGTATATTAATCAAATTGACTAGGCAATTTAATTCAAAACTCATCAACCATATTCTATTTGATATAATTAAGTACAAGCTAGTAATTATATATTAAGATCTCTTTTAATAAATTAAAATTTTAAATTAAGATGATTCTTTGATAATAAAGAAATTGTTGCAACCTAATTTTCAATCTTTATTTTTACATGTTTCAAAAATTAGAAAATAAATTCAAAAAATATATTTAAAAAAATTAATTTAGTTAATTTTAATCATTTAATCATTTTATTCATTTTTTTGTGTGTTAAAAAAATCATAAAAGAATAAAAAATTAAAAAACAAATACAGGTGGGGTTGAAATTAGACCAATAATTAAGCATCACACGCAAAATAAAGTTTGAGAATTTTTGGGTAATAATTGAGGGTTAAATTAAAAACGAGATTGAGAAATGAGGTTAATTTGATTTACTTTGACTAAAAATGAAAGAAGTTTGAAGTTCAAGGACAATTCTTTATCAATAAAGAGTTTAATTGAAGAAAAATTAAAATTTGATGTTAGATTGATTAAAATTATATAATTTTAGAGATTAACAGTAAATTCAATTAAATTTAGAAGAATAAATTGATTTAATTAGGGGTACAATTAAAAAAAATAATTTAGGAATTTTGATAAACTAAATACTAAATTGAAATTGGAAAGATTGATTAATTCAATCTAGGGTTTAAATTAAAAGAAATTTCAATATTAAATATTTTAATTGAATGAAAATAAAAAATAAAAAAATCAAGGGCTATAACGAAATGATAAAATAATAAGGAAACCAATTGAGTTTTTGTTTAATTTCGTGTAACCCAACAGAATCTAATCGAGGTTCTCCTCATAAAACAAATAAACTTGGCCCTCTTACTCTCCAAACCATGAGATCTGCACGACGCTAACAGCCTCATCTCACCCAAAACAACAATCAATGGTGGTGAAAACCAGCTAAAAGAGAAACCGAGAAGATAGTGGAAAAAAGAAGACAATAAAACCGAATGTGTTTGTGCTGGTTTCTTTGTTTTGTAGATGGTGGGGACACTCACAACTAGCACATGGAGAAAGAAAAGAGGACGCTGCTCTAGATCCACCTGGTTTTGGCCCTCCATGAGTGGCGGCGTTGAGTTCACATACCGACAATGGTTATAGCTTATGAAACGACGTGTCACCACTGTTCATACACTCCCTGCAATTCCAGTGGTTCATCATGATTATCTTGATCTTGTCCCTGCAAATTTTGGATCATTTGATATGTTAAATTCTGTTTCATTTGTAAATTTGTCATTGAGCAAGAAAAAGAAATTAAATAAGGTTAAATTGAAAAAATTATTTTAAACAAACTGAAAAATTAATTATTTTATAAAGAGAGGGGTGGGGAAAATTTTTCAGCCCGTCTCCACCAGTATTGATTGTGTGTGAGAAATTGATATAATATGTGTGTTGCACGTTTTGCTTTTTTCCCATGGATATAAATGGTAAAAAAAGAACAAGAAATTATGCATTGATTTTAACTTGCATCTTGGCCACTCATAAATAATAAAAAAAACACCAAAATCTCTTTTTGCATAATTTAGTTTTTCTAAAACAAACCATGATAGCATAAATGTTTTTAATTTAGACAAATTAAATTTTTTAATATTTTCCAATAATTTTAGTTTACTAATATTAAAAATTTAAAAATATATTTATATATAAAAAAATCAATTTAAAAAATATCTTTCACCGCACCCTCACTCTCGACAACAAATAAAATGCATGTTTGTTAATCCGTCGAAAGCTGATGTTAAGAATCTCACGAGAGTTGGGACTCCACAAAACTAGCAAGCACCTACTGAATAGAAGTAGCTCTCTGCCACGTCAGAACATATTCCAAGAAGGGTCCACCATAAAATAAAAAGTCAAAAATACCCCCTTCTTCTAATTCTCACATGCCAATTTGAAATTGTATTGAAGTATATTTGGCAAGAAAAATGATTAAATTAATATTATTTTTGGTGTTTTTTAATTATTTTAGTGTGATAATATAAAAATATAAAAAATTTATTTTAATATATTTTTAAATAAAAATAATTTTACAACAGCACTTAAACCACTGTACTAAACATGCACTGAATTTCCTTACTGTTACCACACGGGCTTCCAGTTATCACACGTGTGAAGCATCCACCAAGGGTTGCAGAAAGATTCTATTCCAAGTGGCTTAGCTTTTTCCTGGTGAATGGAGATTTTCTACAGAACTGACACGTGTGGAGAGGCCAAAAGCTCGTTGCCTTATTAATTAGGGATCCACGCGTCAACAAGTGAAAAAATATTATTTTAATGTTAATGGGACGGCCGGCGGTGAGGCTTTCAATGCCATCAACACGCTTAAAAGCAAGATGGGTTGGGACAAAAGTGGCAAAAGGATAGCGAGAGAGATAGGGTTATGCTTTCACTCATTTTGTAATTTTATATTTAGTTTTAGTCCACGTATTAAGGCACTATATATATATTATTTTATTTAGTGGATTTTTGGGCGTGCTTGAAAAGGGCATGATTGTCAAAAGAATCCTTTTGTTCTTTATTATATGATCCAAGGAATCGGAAAACGAAGAAGAAGAAGAAAAGATAGGAAAAGGAGAGCTACATATTGACAAAAGGTGAACACAACGGATAAACATTTATTTTCCTCCCGAGCCTCCATGCACCATAACAAATCTTATTAATAAAATTTACATTTATTTCACATCTTGCTTGACAATGATATAGGAATTATTGACTTCTTATTCGTCCATGTCTATGATGTCCTCCGTGGGTCAAGAATGAATTAGATCGTTGGAATAAAAATCATACAAGCTTATAATAGTTTGGCATATATGGACATTCCATCTTGTTTGTTTTTTTTTTAAATTATTATTGTTATTATTATTATACACACGCACAAAAAAACAATGAAATTGAAGGCTACCTTTGTTGGAACTATATCATACAAGCAAGCTAATGATTCAAGAGAAAGTTGCAAAGCGTAAAGTTTATATTGCAATATGGAAAAAGGAATTGATAGAAAAGGAGTTACGAAGACCGACCAAGAGGTGCCTTAAAATCTATAGGCTTATCGTGATGGTTATTGGCCAAAAGTGTTGTTCACCGACTAATATTTAAAAGTGTATTTTTATCAAGATTTTATATCATCATTTTGCACTTGAAGTATCAATAACTCCTTAACTAAAGCATGTTTTATAATAATATATCTAATAATATAAGATACCTTTAATTTGTTATAAATGTTCATTTTAAATGCAGGCCTATCATATAAATGAAAGGATTGATTGATGAATTTAAGAATTGAAATTAAAAGGATAAAGAGATGGCCAAACTTAGAAAAGAGATGTCGGTGCAATCCAAACCGGAATACTGTTCGGTAATTGAGTCATATCTAGAGCGATAGATCTCAGATTTAGGTCTACTATATATGGATGAAAAGGTAAGACATATGCCTACAACTTTTATATGGAGCTCAAGATCTAAAAAGGCCATTTTCAAGTCCAAATTGTTGCAATAACAAAGAAGCCCGAATCTGTCCTCCAGCCCGAGCACTGTTCAGTATTTTGGCCATATCTAGAGTTCTAGAAGTCGAAATGAGATGAATTTTTTACACAAGAAAGCTGAGACAATTGCCTACAACTTTCATGTTTTCGAGTGGCTTCAATTTTGACGTTATCAATGATGTTTTGAGCAGACAAGAGAAGATAAGGATTGTCACCAAGTCAAGAGTTGGCCACCCACTCATCAATTAGTCGTCAAATCAATAGTTCCTAATTTTGGCTTATAAAAGGAGGCATTTGCCATGCATTTAGGCATCTTGGTGTCCAGATCAAGATCATGCTCTTCCTTTCTCTCTTTGTATTTTTTGTAATGTTTATGCTTTGCTTTCATTAATATTAAGTTTATGCCTTTCATTTCCTTTCCTTTACTTAGTTAACTTTTATGTTCTTATTTTGTTTATCTATTTTTCTTTCTTTCATTATGTCTAGCTAAGTTTATTATGTCAAGGTGAAAAGGTTACACTAATGGTGTAAGAATAAATATAATGTAAACTTAATATGGACTTTAATGTTTGATACTAACATGTTTTGTATTTGTTATCTTGTTCACTCTTTAATACTTTCCTTGTTAAATGACTAATTTTGATTTATGTTGTATAACACTTGGTACAACGAATGCTTGGCACTTTCATAGCCCATACTGTATGGTATAACCGACACCTCAGCTATGAAAGGAACTTGATTTGTTGTTAACATAAGTTATAATCATGAATGCTTGACGAGATTTACAAGTATTAGCATTAATCGAATAAGATGACTAATGTAATCATGTTAACAATATATAATCTGATTGGAACCTGCTTTGTGTGTGGTTTCCAATTGAATAATAAGAGTTTATATTATACTTGTTTGACATACCATTAGTAGAACCTCTAACCTTGACAGTTGTTATTATCATTGTTTAATCCTTACACTAATATTCCATCTCCAAGTTCTCATCTTTTTCTTCTTCTTCTTTTTCTGTACATCAAGTGGTAGACTTTGTAGGGTATTTATTATTATTATTATTATTATTATTATTATTATTATTATTATTATTATTAGTGTTACTGTTATTACTATTGTTGTTGTTATTGTTATTATTGTTATTATTGTTGTTTATAATTTGTACAATTAACCTCCCTGTGGTTCGACCCCGGTCTTGCCAGGTTATTTATTACTTCGACACTCCTGCACTTGGGAGAAGTCATCAATCTTTTAGTCGTGTCAAGTTTTTGGCGTCATTGTCGGGGAGGTAAGTTTTGTATAAATTATAATATTTATTTTATTTTCTCTTTTCACTTTTCTTGTATATAACTTTGTTTCTTTTCTCTTGTTTCTTCTTCTTTTGTTTTCTTCTTCCTTTTATTTTATTCCTACACGTGTATGAGAGTGTGGTCATGTACATCAAGTGGTAGACTTTGTAGGGTATTTTTATCATTTTCAAAAAATATGGCCGAAGAAGATAATCAATCACTTCATAATGGAAATAATGAGAATAACCGTGCTAGAACACTTAGAGACCACATGAATCCCACAAGAACAAGTGCACCATCATGCATAGTTTTTTCTCCTGATGCATCTCATTTTAATTTTAAGCTAGGCAGTATTCAACTTTTACCTTCTTTTCATGGCTTAGAATTGGAAAATCTATACTTGCATTTAAGGGAATTTGAGGAGGTCTGCAACACATACATTAATTTAAATTGTAGCATGAACACCATCAGATTAAAGCTTTTTCCTTTTTCATTAAAAGATAAAGCTAAAACATGGCTACAAAATTTGAGACCAGGATCCATTCGTGCTTGGGATGAAATGCAACAGCAGTTTTTAAAGAAGTTTTTTCCATCTCACAGAACAAACTCTTTCAAAAGAAAAATCACCACTTTCCCTCAAAAACCAGGAGAAACATTTTACCAATGTTGGGATAGGTATCGAGACTTGCTTAGTACTTGCCCTCATCATGGTTTTGAAACATGGAGATTGGTTTCACATTTCTATGAAGGGTTAACACCTAGAGATAGGCAAATGGTTGAATTGATGTGCAATGAAACTTTTGAAGATATGGAGTAAGTTTCACATTTCTATGAAGCAATGGAGTACATAGACTTGTTAGCTGAAAATGCTCAAAATTGGGACACTGCGGGTACTTATGAGGCACCGAGTAAAACTCAACCTCATACATCTAGTGGAGGTATGTACAACCTTAGGGAAGATCATGACCTCCAAGCCAAGTTTGCATCTTTAGCTAGAAAAGTCAAGGTATTAGAATTGAAAAAAAATGGTCAATTAAAATCTGTTGAAAACATGGTGTGTCAAATCTGTGAAACAAATGAACACTCAACCCCAACGATTGTCCAACCTTGCCTTCTTTTAAGGAATGTCTCCATGAACAAGCCCATGCTTTAAATAGTTTCCAAAGGGCCAACCACAACCCATACTCACAAACATACAACCGTGGTTGGAGAAATCACCTAAATTTTAGTTAGAAGAGTGAGAACAACAATGCACAAACTTCACAACCACCATTTCAAGCACACCATAATTTCCAAAGTTCTCATAGATATGCACCTCCTTATGCTCCACCTCTTAGAAGAAATCTTGAGGAAACATTGCATGCATTCATTGGTAAGCAAGAGATAATCAATACTCAACTTGCTCAAAACATGACAGATTTTAAAGATACTCTTGCAAAATTAACATCTGCTCTCAATTTCCAAGAGAAAGGTAAGTTTCCATCTCAACTATAACAAAATCCCAAGGGGCATACAATGCAAATGCAAGTAGTTCTGGAAGCCAACACATGGATCAAGTCAAATCAGTCACTACTCTTCGCAGTGGTAAGGTTATTGAAAAACTGATTAGTACTTAAAAGTGCATTTTTATCATGGTTTTATATCA
>NW_011501296.1:26013-48165 GCF_000495115.2 Populus euphratica | reverse complement strand
TATAATACTGATTTGAATTTTTAATTTTTACCCCTATAAATAAATATTATTATTATTATTTAGTATTATTATATTATTATTTAGTATTATTATATATAATAAGACAAATAGTAATCGGTGGAAGTTTGAAAATTTTAACAATCCGTTAATTGTTATCTGAATTCATTGGCTATAAATAGCCAATGAATTCAAGACAGCAGGAGAGGAAAAAAGAATAAAAAATTGATTCTGCATTTGCAATTCTCAATTCGAGCAGGTTACTATTTAGGTTACTATTATATACTATTTATTTTTTTTATATTTTTTCTGTACCCTAGTAAGATATTAAATTTTTTTTAATAAATTAAAAAATACCAAAAATATCCCAATCGTTAGATCTAATAGTGTTTAGATCCGAGCCTTTGATTTCTTAGGATACAATAGGCTTTACCACACCAGATTAAAACCCAAATCAATCTCAGCCGCTCAAATAATCTGCACTTCGATCTGGTTGCGCCACGTCAGCAGGTATACCGAGCACTCGGTACACCGCGCCACACCAGATCGTAGCCCATTCAATCCTGACCGTCCGATCAACTTGAAGATCAAACGAATCACAGCCGCACGATCTGTTCATCCGAGATCCAGCGGTTCACAGCCTTCAGACGCACGAGTGCACCATACACTCGTCCACACCAGATTAAAACCCAGAGCTTCTCTCTCCTCTCGCCGACGATTCTCTCTCTCTCCACCGATCTCCCATTTCCGGCCGTCTCAAGCCGTGAAACCGCCACAGAATTGTGCATCACCTCCCCCTGAGCAAAACCCCGGCCGTTTCACACTTTTTCACCGGCTAATTTGGCCGGAAAAAGGCCGCGACCGACATCGACTAATCGACCTTCAAGTCGTCGATTCTCCCTCCTCAGCCATCAACGGCTAACGAGACCACCACCATCAGAATCCTCGTCCTCAGATCTACCAGAATCGACTATCTTTTGGCCGGAACCTCGCCGGAAAATTTCACGCGTGAACAGTTACCGCGCGGGAGCCACACGCGCCGCCAGTGGCATTTTTTTAAATTTTCGATAAATCCGAGGGTATTTCAGTCTTTTACCTATACAGGGGGTACTCAGGTAATTTTCTATGATATTTTATGGTATTTTATGATATTTTTATATATAAATATTTGTAAATTTTTGCATGTGAAAAAAAACAAAAATAAATAACAACGCGGGTTCAACACCCATTTTTATCATATCACTGTTCATAGGTCAAAAGCCCAATTTTCAAGAATCGATATATCTATTTGTGAATGATATCAAAATAATTTTTATTTTATAAAATAAATATTATTTGTCGACACGTCTCTTTTATTTACAGAAAAGGACCAATGTCAAAAAAAAATTAAATACCAAATATGGATTATGTCCATTATTATTTATTTTGGTAAATCAGACGTAACTCTCCTTTTTAGGGATAAACGTCGACATTTTAGACAAAGTCTCCTAATTTTAGGGACTGATGTCATTTTTAACGCGTCTCCTATTTTTAGGGACCGGCATTAAATATGTTAAAAATTTACAAATAAGCTCAAAATATAATAGCATTTGAATCAAAATAAGAAAAACACACAAGTAAAGGTAACCTTTCTCTGAAAGGATGTTTTAAGGGTGGTGTCTACTTTCTCTTAATCATAACTAACCCAGTATCCGAATCTCTGGGACCAGTGTCTAATTTTGGATTTCTAGTTCCCTCAAATTACTAGATGGCGACTCCAAATAAAATCTTTATTTCCCCCTAATCAAATAAAAAATTAAATTCCTTTTGTTTTTTTTTAAAAAACAAACAAAAAAAAGGAGTGGAGCCGTCGCCCGACGTCGTATAGCGACACTATTGATTTGATGACTAATTGATAAGTGGGTGGCCAACTTTTGACTTGGTGACAATCCTTATCTTCTCTTGTCTGCCCAAAACGTCATTGATAACGTTAAAATTGGAGCCAGTTGTAACATGAAAGTTGTAGGCAATTGTCTCAGCTTTCTTGTGTAAAAAATGCAACTCATTTGAACTTCTAGAACTCCAGATATGGCCAAAATACCGAACAGTGCTCGGGCTGGAAGACAGATTCGGGCTTCTTTGTTGTTGCTACAATTTGGACTTGATAATGGCCTTTTTAGATCTTGGGCTCCACATGAAAGTTGTAGGCCTATGTCTTACCTTTCCATCCATATAAATTGAACCTAAATCTGAGATCTGTAGCTAAGGCCTATGTCTTACCTTTCCATCCATATAAATTTGACCTAAATCTGAGATATATAGCTCCAGATATGACCCATTTACCGAACAGTGTTCCGGTTTGGATTGCACCGACATCTCTTTTCTAAGTTTGGCCATCTCTTTGTCCTTGCAATTTATGTTCTTCAAGTCATCAATCAATCCTTTCATTTATTTGATAGGCCTGTATTAAAAATAGACATTTACCACAAATTACAGGTATCTTGTATTATTAGATACATTATTATAAAACATATTTTAGTTAAGGAGTTATTGATACTTCAAGTGCAAAATGATGATATAAAACCATGATAAAAATGATTATCAAACTCGATGATATAAAACCCGAGTTTCTTTACAAATCACATGTTAAAATTGTTGTCGCATCAATGGCGCTGCGTAATTACATTCGGCGAAAGTCGAGCAAAGATGTTGCATTCAACGAGTTTGATAATCATTGAAATGATGCTACTAACACGTTATCTACCCTGAACAGCAAGGAGTCTGTGTCACTTTGGGAATTGAAATCATGTAGCGATCTTCCTATTTTTTACACTTTTTATGATGGAGTCGTCCTTTTTGCTAATGAACTTGACAAGAAAAAATTTGGCACCCATTAAACAACCGTTAGCCCTGCCAAATTAGTTGGGATGACAAAATATACCGGTGTGGGATTGGCAAAAAATTGCAATGACTCTCAAGCTAATGCTTTTTTCAAAAATACAAAGAGAGTCATGTTGCCTGCATTACTTCTCTTGACCAAAGTTGTTGTCTTGTGTGATGATGACAACTTGTTGGTCCTAAAGAGTAACTATTTTTTTTTTTTTGATTAACGTGGGTGTCCGGGCCAGCTTACGCGCACCACGACTAATCCCACGGGCCACTGGACATCCTGCAAGCCTCAGTGAACAGGTTAGGCACCGCGGGGGCGACAGACGTACCACACAGCAAGAACCCAGCAGAACCAGGAAGGACACCACTCGCCAGCCCCACTCCCACAGGGACTCGAACCGAGGTTCGAAAGAAGGCGAGCAGCGCCTTACGCCACTGAGCTACAAGCTGCTTGGTAGAGTAACTATATTTGATCTGGCTATTTAATTTTTCGTTATAATGATACTTTTATTATTGAGTCTTATTGTCCTGATAGATTCAGTGGACAATTTCGGTTTTGCCAATATATTCTCCGTGACTCGTAAGGGAGAACTAAAGTAAAATGAAAAATGACACATAAAAATTTACGTGGTTCACCTAGTTTGTCTATGTTCTTGGGCAAATATAAAAGAATTTTACTAAATAATGTGAGAATTACAATCTCTATCTATTAATAAAAAAACAACTAAAATCTTTTAATTATTATAAAAAAATATCTCATTTACATTCTCTCACAAATAACTTATAATTTTATAAAAATATTTTTCTTCTCTTACTTTTTTTTCTTGTCTCTTGTGATCTCTTAAAGGCTTGAATGCACTGTATCTTTATATACAGGCATTCAGCGTTTATCTTGCAAAAGAAAAGAAGCAAGTGGCACTAATTCGTGCTGCTCCCGCTTCGTGCCATATTTGTTGATGCAACACTAATTGGTGCCCACCTGTCTTTACAATAGTTGACAGACCTCGGATTCTACGGAACGACATGTCGCCTCTGAGCTGGTCATCCCATTTTTCTTTTCTGATCTCTACTTCATTGCAAATACCACGCTCACACACACACCTTTCTTTGATCGTAGCTAAAACGCAAAGCCCTCCAAGTCCAAATCTGGCTCAAATGAAACCAGCAATTTCGCAGAAGAAGAAGCAAAATTTTGCATTACCAGATCTCACTGGAGATTCAACACTCTTGATTCTGTGTTTTTGGTTTTTCCAGATTGAAATAAAATAATGGGTAGAAAACATTGGTTGGCGATGAGATCATCATCATGGAATGGATGGCGACGTTCTCTAGTGTTTTTCTTGCCTTTTCTCTTCATCCTTCTTAATCTTTTCTACGGTGATTATCCTCTGAATAAATTTCCTTGTAGTTTATATAATGCTGAAAACGAAATTCAAAATGAATGATACTGTCATTCTTTTTCTCTCCTTTTCAGTTCTAGAATTGCATCAGAACCCAGCTGTACAAGCCCCGCCGAAGAAAATGAACACGAAATTCGATCATTTAGTTCTTGGGCCTGCTGCCGGTCAAGGCTTGATAATCGCTTGCAATGTCAAGGTTCTTACAATTTAATTTAATTTAATCTCCTCTTAATTTCCGAAAGTTTTTTTTGTTGAGACAATGTGTAATTTACTACGTTTTCCATATGGCGGAGCAGGCACGAAAGCGCTGAACAAGACCCATACGCCGAGCTCCTCGAATGCTGGAGAAAGCGTCTCCTTTGTCACTGTCTTTACTGTTTGTAACACTTCATTAGCCGACTCTAGATTATCAAATTTGGTCACTGTTGGGAATGCTTCGTACACTAAAATGGAGAGGTCAATGGCTGTTTTGAATGTCTCCGTTAACTTTACCCAGGTGATTTAACAGGGTTATCATCTTACTAGCATCTGGTTGTGAAATGGTCTGGAGAATCTTGTGACCCAAAATTTTTAATTTTGATATGGCGTCATTTTAATTATGTTTTGGTTAGCTTTAAATTCACTTGCCGTTTTTTATAATCGCATTACAATTTTGGTTTGAAGTGTATTAGTTACATCTTCTAGTAGGCAATTACAGTCATCTGGTTTACACTTGTTTGTAATAGGAGATTTGGTTCAAATCCATTTTTCACATGTATGCTTTCAGGTGACAATGCCACAGAGCAACGTTGTCATCCTGACCGATCCAGCTTCTGATCTTTCATTGCATAGAAATTGTGTGACTGTGTATCCCATTCAGGGTGATTATTTGCGAGACAAGTTGATGCTTCAAAGGATCGGTCTTACATTGTAAGAGCACATCACATTGACATATAGGTAGCATATTTCTATTTTTGATTAGTAGTTCTGTTTCTTAGGGCATATTCATGCTTTCTCTACACACCCAGTGAGTTTCATTAATTACAGTGTTTATTTTCTTTTTTATTTTATCTCTCTCTGATTTTCTGTTTTGCACATTGAAGATTAAGAAGACACATATCTTTGATTTATGATGGAAATGATTTATAATTATTTTTTTTCCAATTTTTGTGCTGTCCATATAGACTTTTCTGGAAACAAGGCTCGAGAAACTTGCTCAGAACCCAGGGCCTATAAGTCATTACATCCTCACCGACTCTGATATAGCTGTTGTTGATGACCTTGGACACTTGTTCAATGATCACCCAAACTTTCACCCGGCTCTTTACCTTCCGGGACAACAAGGAGCAACCTTTAAAATTCAGGATTTATAGCAGTACGGGGGACCGTTGATGCAATTTTAAGGTATTTGGTTTGTAGTTTTTTTTGCTATGTGTTCCATTTCATTTTGACTGTGATGAAGATAAGCAAACAGATTTGGAATATTTCCAGTTGTTTAGTGGCCAATGTTCTTGAAACACCAGCCTTGGCCTCAAACAACTGCATGGTTACTTAGGTTAGGGATGGTGTTGGAGGGTTTGGAGTTTTTTCTTTCTCTCTCTTTTACACGTTGGTTTATGCACCCGTTTCAGTGTCTTGCGATCCATGCTTTTCCTTACATTTCTTGGCAACCTTATAATGTAAACTGAACAGACGTGATGCTTGCTACTGTAAAATCTTTGCAACTCAGGGCGAAGATTTTCCTTCAGGAAGTACTACAAGATTACAGTTCCAAGTTTACGAGTGCCTCTCGATTGCTAGGAGATCAGTTATCTCTTGCCTGGGCTATAAAATCACATCCTGGATTTGATTTGAGGAGATTTACCAAAGCACAGGCTTTTCTGGAAAATATTGGTGGTGCTTCAGTGCTATTTCTACCATGTGCCACATATAATTGGACACCTCCTGAGGGGGCAGGCCAATTTCATGGCATGCCTTTGGACGTCAAGGTAATGTCAGAATCATGATCAGCTTAATCACTGTCTGAGATTTAAACTGCATGTGGTCCAGGTTGTTAATTGAAGATTGGAGTTTTGGTTTGTCACTTGCTTGGTTTCCTACACACAGGTTGTTCATTTCGAGGGATCGAGGAAGCGCCTAATGCTGGAGTCCTGGAATTTTCTCAGTTCTGCTTCTGACATTTTTGGCATGTTATGCCTTGTTTTATTGAGTGGGAGAACAAAGTACGATTTTTGAGTGGTACCAGTGGGGTCTAAATACAGCGATGATTTTTTGTTACTGTAGGGAACATCAGATTTCTTTAAAAGAACTGAAGATGAATGCTCTGCTGCATCATGTCGGGCTATTAATTGGCATGTTTTGCGGGTACCAGAGACTCTCTGCTAATGAAATCTCAAATCCTGATGGTACAAATTCAGCTTCTTTGGCTGCAAATGCCACTGATGGCATGGAAAGATGGGAATTGCAAAGTTGCTGCAAATTTGATTTTTCTACTTTTCACTGAACAGAGGACTGCTTTGCTACCATAACTTCTGGTACTCCAGTATGCCATTCCTTTCTAGTTTTTGTCTCTGAACAACCATGACGAGAGAGCTTCAAGAAAAAGTTGGATGGAAAATGTTACATTTAGTGACAGGAATACAACTGTAGCTCGTGACTGCCCAGCTATTTTGATGCTTTTTTCCTTCATTCCTTCTACATATCTTTATGGATTACAAATATTACAGCATGCAAGTTACTTCACTATCTGGACATGTTTCATGCTTAGATAGAGATCTTTTCTGTCTATGATGATTTCAAGTTGTATCTGGGATTACTTTGCTTTATAATTTCAAGTTACTGCCACAGCTTTTTAATTTCATCATTTTAAAATGCTACAAGTTTGGAAGGTTATGCATGGGAGACTTGATCTTTTGAGTCTAATGTTAGACCATAATACTACACCTTTTCTTGCAAATGTTATCTGATCACCTTTTTCTGTATATGCTTGGTTTCCAAGCGGAGACAATTTGAAACAACATTTACAGTCTTCTTGAACTGTTCATCTTTTATAAAAATATCGCTACTATTAGCTATCGCGATTCTATTGGGCTTCATTGGATCGTTCAGTTACTAGAAACAACCAAACTGCTCTGATAGCATGTTGAATCTTTTATAAGTAGAATCCAGAACAAGAGCTAAAGCTGCAACAATTAGCAGCTTAATATAAATAAAGACTACATTTTTATTGTTATGAGGTGAATGTATGATTTCACAATTGTATTTACAGGAGTTCCTAGCCCACATGAACAGTACAACACCACATGCACTTCTACATGTCCATTCTAAATCGGCAGCTCATTCAGCCATTCTAGATTGAATACGTTCTACAAATCTCTGCATATCGAGTAGGAAATATTTGACTAACATGTGAATTGCATATGTCCGCATGTGTTCATCTAATCTTTTCCAGCAACAACCATGTGATTATGGCTGAATATGATGCATATTTGAAAACTCATTCGGAGTTGGTATATAATAGCTGACTAGCATATAACTCATTCTAACACAGCAATTACATCTAGAGATATGCATCTATGTACACCCTTAAATTTCTGTCAAAATTATCATTGTGATAAACAAAAAAAAAATCAGATAAAAAAATACCAAAACTTTAAGATTCAGTAAATAGTTCCCACGGGAAAACAATTAAGAACAAGAAAATAAAATTCAACATAGCAAACCAAAGTAGCTCTTCCAACAAATATTCATTGCAATAATCAGAGAAACCTAAACCAAGGACGCTCAATCAGTCTACAATTATAACCTCAACCTCCACACCACGTTTAATGGCGATGGAAGTAATTTGCTTCACCGCACCAGCTTCACTAAAAAGATCAATCACTTACTTGTGGATACGAAGCTCAAGTCTATCCTAGGTCTTTGTTCCTGATGAAACATATATATACAAACATTGAGATCATCAATATCAATCCAATACACAAAGAACTGAATTTTAAAATTACAATGGCAATTAAGATATAATAATAAAAAGACAAGCCACAAATATTTAAGCAAAAAAAAATCTAAGAGAGCATTTAAAAAGAAACAATTAACTAATAAACTCTATTTTAAATCAATACATTCACCACATGAAGCTTTTCTAGTAGTAAAATGGAGAACTTTGATAGGTTTTTTCATTGGACCCTAGCCCTTAAACTTTTATTCCGAGGATCATGAATAAGATGGGAACACATTACATATATTAATAAAAAAAAACAAGAAATGTTTTTAATAAAACATAAAACCCTAGTTAATATTTTTTTGTTAAAAAAAAAATGAAAACAGCCCTTTTCAAGATTCTTGGTATTCTGTGATGAAAAAGTAATTCTAATACGATGGATTTGGTCTTGAGCCTCCTCAAAACTAGACTTTACAGGTTTCATTGCAGCAAGACCCATAGTTTCTCAGAGTTGCTACAGTTGAGGCGCTACTGCTGTAATTAAAAAGAGAAAACGTGAAACGAAGAGTGATTTGTGACTAGGGTTTTGTTTTAACAAACTATATATAATTTGAGAAAACGTGTGAGCCCATACAATACTAGGTCATGAATGCGTGTGGGACCTGGCGGTAATGAGACAAAAAGGGGGAGTGATCGGCAGTAGATAGGTAACAAAACGATGAGACAGTGAGAGAATAAATAAGCAAAATTTAAAGCTGCCCCACTAGCAAGAAGATACCCATTTCATTTGCTTGTCCTAGAAAATGGCAGAGTTCTCCAGGATCCTCGGAGAGACTGATGCTAAGAAGAGGCTGTCAGTTCCTCTCATGTCTCCTCCACCTTTCAAACTAGGCAGCCATGCTGTCAAGTTTGAAGCTACAGACGAGAAAGGCGAAACTTGGGCCTTCCAATGCTTCCTCCGCAAGGGAGGACACCCGAAGCCAGTCCTCACAAAAGAATAAGGATGAAAGATCAAGGATCAAGGATCAAGGGACTTGATACGAACCAAAGCTCTCTATTTTACTGCTAGAAAAGCGCTAGTATAAGGGTAAAAGCTTAAGGATTAAAGGACTCGAGACCAACCAAAACTCTCTATTTTACAACTAGAAAAGCTCCATGGCATCTTAATTGTCATTGAAATTTGAGAAATTTATTTATTTATGTATTGGATTACTCTTTATGCTCTCAATGTGTATGCATGTTGATTGTTGAATCAGATAAACTTGAGCTCCGCATTCACAAACAAGCGATTGATTTTTTTTATTTATTTTTTTGTTTATCACGATGATAACGTTGACAGAAATTTAAAGGGGCGTGCATGGATGCATTTATATTTTTAGCTAATTCCCTTTATGACAAACTCTAGATGTAATCGCTCACGAATGTTTACGGTGCTGTGGAATTATTAGTTTATCCTGGATTGTCCATGCTGGATCACGATCCTCTCAAATAAAGATTTTCAGTAGATTTAATTTCACAATTTAGAACTCAATTTAATTAAGTTAGCAGTATATAGCTTGTTTACATTAAATTTTTTCTGGCAATATGCTGGCCCTGTACACCCAACCTCAATTTGGATTTAATTCATAATAAATTGAATTTTCAATTGCTTTTAATTTGTGCTTGTGTTTTGAGAAGCATGCACCATATTACATTATAGGCATTTCGATCTTTTTCTATTTTTGAGAACAGCATTTAGTAGCTTATCGTTTGCTTCAGAACTTCCGTTGGTTCCCAGCATTCGCTTATTGCCCTTGTCAGAATTCAGCATCTATGATCAGTTCCCAGAATCTAAATGCAAAAGAATTGAGGATGGATGATGTTTTTGCTGAAGATGTAATATGCTTATAGTGTCTTGCAAGGAATCTTAACAGCTTATAGCATTCAGAGTTTGGCTCAAGAGAGCTAGCTTCCACTCTGACGTGAGCAGAGTTTAAATGCATGTGGGCTACGCTCGCCTATTTCAATTTGCGAAGAAGACAGCCACTTCCATGTTATTTTATAACTGGATCACTGTTATAGGATTACATGGTTCGGTATGTTCTATGGATACAAGCATGTGTTATCCTGAAATTACATGTATTTAAAATTTGAATTTTATTTATGTTTTAATATCGTTTTAATATGCAGATATGAAAAATAAAATAAAATAAATATTATTTTGATGTATTTCCGTGAAACATAACGCTTTCGTAATTCTAAAAACACTTTGAACATCATGTTGATGCCTTTTTCATTGCTGGGATGTCACAACAACTGTAGTTTTACGATACCTGATGTGATCAAGAAGTCACCCTTGCATGAAAGGGGGGAATAAACAAGTAAATGCAATGCTAGTTATCCTGAATGCCTCAAATACTTGCTCAGAAGCTTTTTATCACATCGCAATTTATTAGCTGACAGTAAGGATTTATATTGATGAATGAAACGGGGAAGGAAACAAGCCAGCTAAGCATGAAACGCTAAGCGAGTGCATCTATTTATATGCAACCTGTAATATCTTTCATTGGCATGCAAGAAAGTTTCTTGCCTGCAAACTCTCAGAATCATATCCACCAAGCTGAGATCAACCATTCCACTTGGAAGGAATACTATCAACTTATTCTTTCCAGGAAAGGAATAAAGGCTATTCCAGCAAATAAGCAAGGAGACATGAAATGGAATATAACACCAAACTCAGCATCTCCTCTCTCCTGTGTTTCCAGTATATGAACATTAAAAAGACTTGCGGACAAAAATTTCTTTTCCTATTTCTTTTTCATTTTTTCACCTTCTGCTAAGTAAAATGCTTTAGTTATTTTTAAATATTTTAATTAACACACGCAAGAAACAGGCCGATTTCGCTGTTTTTGTCGTTCTTGGAATTGGAAGGCGAGGTGCCGAGGCGTCGATGGTACAGAGAGGGAGAGGTACGTAGCTCTAATTTTCATATAAAGGACGTGCAGATCATAGATAGCCACTTTAACTTGTGTGTGTGTGCGCGCGAGCAACTCGGAAACTGACTTGTTGAAATCTCAACATCTGAGCACAATCACTGCAAACAAATCTAATTATAGAACGGTCCCCTGCATGATAAGAAGATATAGACAGAATACCGCAATATAAATGGAGTGTAAAAATGCCATGCTTTCAAGGGAATTCTCCAAAGTCTCGGGGGAATGAGCAAAATAAACAGTGAAGGTTTACCTCCAGCTTATTGTTTAATAACCAGCTCTTTTATATTCCGTCTTACGAGGCAACATCAAATTCCAAAGAAGAAACTCCAAAGAAGAAATGGGGAGTCTGTCTCAGATGCAAGATGAACCAGAAATCAATGGAGCAAGCACAAAAGTTTCGTCTATCTCTCACTGGAGGCAGTGTTTGGTCGTGTTAGATTCTAAACCACTGTTCCTGAGCTTGTTTGTTGCTTAATATAATCTCAGATAGATACGGCTAGCTTCTCCATATTATCGAGAACATTAGAAAGACTACAACGGGAAATTTACGAATGCAGAGTGGGAAGCATACAGAATTTGATCAGCTCTTACCAGCAAATGTGACCGATTGCATCACATTCATTAACAGAATACTACAACATCCGGGAATATCATGTATGAAAGAGAACATTATAGACCTCCAGGTCAAATGCAACACATGACTAATATCTATCATTTACCCAGAACAGCAGAAAACAAAGGAAGGACTCGGTGAACTTTTGAATCAAGTATAAATGCCACAAGGGCTGGTCTCCAGGTAAAAGAGCACTGTAAGTTCACCATGAAAATCATTCGCAATTGCAGCTGTATTCATCATGGATGTCAATAACAGGCCAAGCCATTGTAGAAAAAGAAGACACACCATACAATAGTCGAATTTGTTCAGTAAGAAAACAGATGATAAATGAAATTAACGTGTACTCTTTTTTTGATTGACACACGTCCAACAATCAGCGTATGCTGTATCAGTCATGAACCCTACAGCACCGAAAGGACAACAATTACAAATTCCAGAAATCGGAAACAAAAGAAAAGGATGGTTCTGGCTTTGTTTTGATACAGCACACAGAGTGCCCAACAAAACAGAATCCACCAACCCCACTCTTCTTCAACATAAGACGAGATATTCCTCCTTGTACAGCATCAATTAAACATATACCAAAGTCAATTATCGTGCAATGAAAGAACACAGAAATGTTAAGAAGAACAATTATAAGAATCATAATGAACAAGGAATGTTTTCCAAGTACCGAACCAAAAGAATTCATCTCATCTCGCGACAGCCTTCTTGTTTCCATAGTAACTGAGGTGCCACCGCACGAATTTCTTCAACCCTGTCCGCACATCCGTGGTAGGCTTATATCCAAATTCCTTTTGAGCATAACTAATATTCGCGTGCGTATATGGAACATCCCCATTGCGTGGCAACATCATAATATTCCTTCTAGCCTTAACCTTCAAAAGCCTTTCCAAAATACTGACAAGATCAGTGGCCGGCACAGGAGATGTATTCCCCAAATTGAAAACCCTCAATTGTGCCGGCCCTTTCTTCTTCCCTCCGCTCCCGGTACTCTTTCTCTGCCGTCTCCAACGAGCCCAAACAACCCCTCACAATATGATCAATGCAGGTAAAATCCCTAGCAACATTCCCATGATTCGCAGCCTCAAAAACTGGTAGTCCCTAGCAGGTTTGTAATTGATCAACTTCTGTTTGGTATTACTTCTGCTTTTCATCCAAAATGTGGAAATTTGCCCATGAATTTAGTATAGTATTCAAAATGACCAAGCGTTTGGTTTGTGCGGTGTTACCGTGTTTGTAGCTGCTTTTCATTTAAAGAAATGTTTGATTAATACATATCTTGCTTTGAAATCAAAACAAGCCATGGTACCTGCGTTTTCAATTGCAAAAAAACTACGTATTGTGAGAGGTATATTTTTAACTTAATTAAAGGACAATCTTTTCGGTTATTATTTTTTAATTGTTTTAATGTGTGTGTATTTTATCAAGCTATTTAACCTATTTTCTACATGGTTTTTAAACTTAGCAATCATTCCCATAAAAAAATCTGTACACGTAAATTAGTTTGCGAAATAATAAAACACTTCGTATAAATAAAATATATAGTTTTAGATTATTTTTAATATGCTATAGTACTTCTCATATATTTTTGATCTTGAGGCTCCTCGAAACCAGACTTAACAAGTTTTATTGCAGCCAGAGTTATAGCTTTTCAGAGTTGCTATAGTTGAGGTGCTAATTAAAAAACAGAAAACGTGAAATGGAGAGTAATTTGTGTGTGGGAGAGAGCGCTTGAAATCAAGTGCGAGAGAGCTTGGATTTTAAGAAGAAGAAAACATAATGGGTGAAATGGCTAAAGGAAATTCCCGCTCTTCTCTTGTTTTCTTTTTAGCACACGTGTCATCTTTACATTAGCTTGGATCGGGACCACGCAATATATATGTTCGTTGGTTTTCATTTTCTCTCAAAGGCAGCAGCAAACTCCAGCGGATTTGTTTGAACTTTCTTCAAAGAGGTGAGTTTTCTAGCCTCTGTTTGGTTGCTAGGAAAATCTAACTGAAGAGAACATCAAAATCAATGACCTAAATATCAGAAGAATTAATTATCTACCGGTCGTTCTTTACAAGCAAAAAGTTTTGGAGTTCAATTTAGTAGCCAAACAAACAAAGGATACAGAAATCTTGATTTGTGAATTTGGTATGTTTTAGTTAATGATTGTTTGATAATTCGTGTGATTGGCTTGCTAAATTTGAAAAGGACACAGAAATTAGTATGTGCTGTTTCCTCACGGTTCTGCTGGCCGCGAGGACATATTTATATGGAAACTTACTTCGAATGAAGAATTCTTTACAAACACAGCTTATGGTATGTTAGAGGATCATAAATGGATAGCAATTTACATGAAAATATAGATTCTCTTTTTTTCCTTGAGAAGCTTGTGGTTATTTGAAGTGAATTTGATATGAGAGAGGTCGTTAATGTGAAGAATTTACTTGTTCATAAATGTGACTTAGATGGCCTCCATGCTTTGGTTACTGTTTTTGGATTCGATGCTCATGCTCTCAGGGTTCACTTGTAATAAATGTTGTGTGGAGACAACGTAGTCTGTTCGTTCTAAACAGTTCATTAGTTTTCCTTGTTAGAACAGCGACATAGCAGACTGCAGGTAAATTGATGGCGATGATCTGGGTTGGGATGGGTGTCACAACCTGTATATGATCTGAAAAAAAAGGGGATTTCTAAGTGTGATATATGAAGCTGATCAGAGTTTTTTACTCCGGACCATGATGGCTAGTATTTTGAGAAAGGCCAAACAGAGGAAATACCTCTTTGAAGCCATATGACTAAAAAAAGTGTTATTTTCTCAGTAACCACAATAATCGTTTGTTTTACTTGATTTGTGAATTTATTATATTTCGTTGGCGCAGGACACTTTGAAATGGAGAATTACGAAATTAAAATGGATGGTTATCCGCTAGGAGGAGGAGCCTATGGAATTGTTTATTCAGCTATTGACAAAGCTACTAATCAAGCGGTAGCTCTAAAAATGATTCCTCTTTTGCATGCTGAAATTACAAAGAGGTTGGCTGGAGAGATATATCTGCTGTATGAAATAGAACATCCCAACATCGTCAGGTGTGCTGTTTCCTCCACTCAGAAAAGAGGTTGTCCTCCGATGACCCTTAATATATATATGAAGTTGATTCACAGGTTACAGCGCGCCTTCTTCCATGATGGCAATCTGTGCTTGGTGTTTGAGCAATTCAATTTCAGTATGAAAGAGCTTTTGGAGGCAAAATCACCAAGATTCAAAGATCCAGACATAATAAAGGTAAAAGGATTATTTAGCTTGCGCTGAGCTCTTAATTGAGAAAAGTTTTGGGTGCTGCAGGACCTTATGCGACAAATTCTCAGTGGTACCTCGTATTGTCACGGCCTTGGAATTTTGCATCGTGACTTGAAACCAGAAAATGTGCTCATCTCTGGAGAAAAGCTGGTGCTTAGTGACTTTGGATCAGCTCGGGGTTTCATCAACTCTAACACCACACTTAGCCCCCAGGTTAGAAAATAATTCTTTTACTTACTGATTTAAACGCATCTGTCTTTTTCTGCTAGAATTATGCATGCTGTAGGAGTAAGACCTTCGAGAGATTAAATATATTTTCATTGGACTAAGATAGAATGCTTCTCAGGTCACTACCATAGCGTATAGGGCGCCAGAGATGCTTTTAGGTGCTCCAACCTACACAGGTGCTGTTGATGTTTGGTCTATAGGGTGTATATTTGCTGAGATGGTGAGGGGAAAGGATTTATTTGTAGGGCATTCAGAGATAGAGGTATTAAAAGAGATATTCAGGTATCAGGAATTTTGTGAAGATTAACTTTCTTGCTCATTTTATTATCTATATCCTATTCAAACCCGCTCATTTGCTTGGGATTTCGCATGAAGCATAATTGGAACTCCTAAGGAGGACGAGCTCTCTTCATTACCATCATTCCGTCTGGCCATTCCCAATAATAAACCCAAGGTAAAGTGGCAGCTAGCTGCTTAAATGCTTAAAATGCATTTTTATTTTCTAATCATAAAATTACATTGTTGCTCATAGGATTTAACTGAGGTGGTGCCGCAGTTGAACGATGATGGAATTGATCTCCTTGGAGTTAAGTAACAGTTTGAACTTGTTTATATAATATAACTGCACAAAAGAAAAGGTGACTTTGAGACTGGACACTCTTTGGCTGCATATGTTCAAGATTTTCCAATTAATTTAGATTGTTTTTAAGCTTTGACGGGTGTGATTTGTTGGTGTTTGGATTCTACTGTTCTCTGTGCTGTAGAGGCTGCAACACTATCATCAGATACCGCAGTATTAATTTATGATGAAATTTGTTGCTGTCATCGTAATATCATCATATTCACTTGTTGATGTGTGTTTTTGCAGAAAATGCTGGTTCTCGACCCTCGTGCTAGAATCACCGCAAAAGCTGCTTTGGCACATCCCTACTTCACAAAGCAGGTGAAGAGGAAAATTTAAATGAAACTGCTGAATTTGTGGTGGTGGCTATGTTCAGTTTTTTTCTTCCGGCATAGGCAAATTAATAGCCAAGTTGAAACTACTACAATAAGAAAACTTCATACAAAACCAATAAAATGAAAAGCATCTTAAAATTTTCTTCTTGTCCGCATCAGTGCAATAAGAACACAATATAAATTATCAAAGAGAAATTAAACTGTCCACAAATAGAGTATGGCAATCAAAGGATGATCAGTTCCGCCGTTGAATTGCCTTTTTCCTTTTGCAATAAATTGTTGACCCTCTGTCTTAGGTCCATCCGCAAGGTGGAATCTGAGACTACAACCACCATTCGCTCAAGTGCAATGGTGTTTCTTAGCAAATATATTGCGAGCTCCATCGCATTCCATTTGTCACGAAATCCTTCCATTTTAACTTCTTTCAAATGTGAATGGGTATGCCTTGAGTATTCTCTTCTTTCTCCATTACTTCTTCCCTCGCCTTCATGACCGATCTGCCACAAAGTTATGACATCCAGTATTGTTCATAGTATTACATATCATGTGAGGTTGAATTAAATCGAATTTGCCCTTCAACTAGGTGACAGAAAATAATATTTAGCAAAAATGATGGAGATTCATTGCTAACAGCATCACATAAGCATTTAGCCTGAGCATTAAACGTAAAGACCAACCTTCAGTTGTAGGATTTCCAGAAGAGGAGAGGCATTCAACAGGTAGGTAACTGTGAGGAGGTCAGAATCTATAAACGGCCATATCAACAGATCCAGTTGTTTAAGAGAGATGAATTTAGGACTGGTTGCAGGAAGGGGCATCACCTATAGATAAAAGAATACAGGTTACACAAAAGTTGCAGGAATTAAAACTTGGGATGGTGTAATCGTTCCTTGATGCACCTCATCCTTTACTATCAGAGACAAAAACTGAAGCTGAGGAAGATCCTTCGCAAGCACGTTGCATACTGGCGATGTCCTCCGATAAATAAAAAGCGACCATACTAGTGCTTTTTTCAGATGCGGAACGTCAACAAAAGTGAGTTTTTGTGGCAGACCAAAAAACTCAAAGATTTCAAGATTAATAGACTTAAGCTCAACACTGATCAAAGAATCATGAATGATCAATGTCTTCAGACATAGGAGTTGGCCGTGTATGCACACAATCTTAGGCAGTCCACAACCGACCATTCTCAACAGCGTAAGTTTCAGACAAGCAGAGGTGATGATATCTAGGCCACTCTGATCCAAGGGTACACCATCCAAATCCAGGGTTCTTAAAGGATTGAGTTGGCTTGTGAATTTAGGAGAAAGCCTCAGCGTGCAGGAAACAAGGCACAGATGCTTCAAATGAGATGCTTTATCAGTGGGAAGAATATGACATGGAAAATTATAACTTCCACAACTTTTAGGAGAGCATGAGAAGTCAAAAGCTATTTTCTCAACCTGCATTGCAGAGGAAAATGAAACCCACCTATCAACATGGAAAGCATAGTCATCGCCTAGGCCAAAGCGGACCTTGAGAGTGCCTATTTTTGGACCTCTGCAAGCTAGCAAAACTTGATCGACAGCTGTAATAAACTTAGAACTACTTTCCCCGTGGGTTCCAAACAGAGTAAAAACATCAAACTGAAGATGGGAGAGCGGTGGAGAGAGATATCTCCATCTATGTGAAAGTAACCTTGTTTTAACAGCATCCCGCATTGTCAAAAAGGAGAGAATGACAGACAGAATGTCATCAGACAATTCGCTGATACGATCTTCCATCAAAACAAGACAAAGTCTTTTCTCTGTAACCTGAATAATTATGACATAAAATCAGTCCAAGATAACGAAAACAGAAAGCGCAATAACGGGTACAAAGCAGAAACACTCTGGGTTGATATTTAACCGTGAAAAATCGTTTCTTTCGATGGATATATCAAGATTTAGTCGAAAGAACTTAAGCTTCAAAGTTGTACAAGTTCTCATGGCCAAACAAAATAAACCCCCCCAAAGAAAAAACAGAGTGATACAAACCGCCCTCAAAACATTGACAAACCAATAACAATAACAGTGGAGGAGCAAGCAAGTATTCATTCATACCTTAGAATAACAGAGTTGCCTTGAAAGATGTATGTATCTGTGTATGCTCTTGGAGAAAAGGCTTCTTGATCTTGAAAAGGGCTTTCCTTTAGGTTAGGTGAGAATTAGATTGAATTAACCGGGGGTGATGGTTGTATTTATATGTATATATGAAGAAGAAGCTAGGGTTTTGAGTCAGGGAGGTCCTTCTATTATGAAGGTTTTGAGTCGGCGGTGTGGTGGATTGCCCAACGCTTTGCATCAGATACATACATACTGCATGGAATGCAAGCTAAATATTTTCGAGTTATTGATATGGAAAATAGGGTTTATTTCAATTGCTCAGTCCACTGGTAGGTTATTTGGAATTTTTAAAATTGAATTCAATTCTAAAGGTTAATTTTTTTTTATATATATATATATAGTTTGGAATATTTTTAAAGATATTAATTTGAATGCCAAAAAATAGAGTTTTCTATAATAATTGTCCTTGAAATTAATATTAAAAACAACATTCCAAAAACACCCTTAACAACATAAACCCTATTTTTTTTAAAAAAAAAAAAAACATTGTCTCTTCCCTTTACTTTTTCTAACCCTTCCATCTCTTCTAACATCTTAAGAATCAATTTTTCCATCACCTTTTACATCACCTTTTAAATCTGCATCTATCACAAAATGTCAACTAACCAAATAAGCATGAAGCCGTGAAGTTTGAGACAGCAAAACCAAAGTGTGCCTTGTCCACAATTGTTTCAACAACATCATGGGACAACAATAGATCCGATTCATGCAGAAGTGCCAATACCATCTCCTTCAAGACATGAGAAAATTATATCTATGAAATCTCAGCATCTAATATAATATTACATAATTACATAATAGACAGTCTGTTTAGGAAATGAAAAAATTGACTTGTAGAAACAGAAACGTAAATATACCTAGCAATTAAAGTGGTAACTATGTTCTTAAATTAAATTGCATGTTTTATTTAAGTTGGTGATTTAATCAAAATAAATTATGCATTTCATGTCCTTTACATTGCCTCTGGAAAATTAACCTGTTAATTGTATATTAGACAAAGCATTTTAACCAAGAACATGGATGATTCTCAATCACAAGATAAGGCTTGTTGGACTAGAGAGATGTTGCACGTATTTTGTGACATATGTATGAAAGCAATTGAGCAAGATATGCGACCTAACACACATTTCAACAAAGCTGGTTAGAAATATATTATGAATTGCTTTAAGGATCAAACTGGTTATGCATTAACAAAAGCACAATTAAAGAATAAGCGGGACAGAATTAAAAAATATTGGAGACTATGAAAAAGGTTGATTTCTGAAATTAGAGAAGGCTGGAAAGCTGAACTTGGAACAATTTCAGCACCTGATGAGTGGTGGAGAACTAAAATCAAGATCTGTTTTTTTTTTTCAATATGTGTAAAGCTGTAATAAACTGTTTAATTGAGTGTTACACTATTTTTTATGCATTTTTATCTTGATTATCCCTTGTTGTAGGAGATATGCGGAGCAAGAAAGTTTACGCATGCTGGCATTGATCCCACGTTGTGTTGTAAATATGATATCATGTTTTCAAACATTGTTGCTACTGGTTAGTATGATTGGGCTCCATCACAGGGTCTGAATTCTCATGAAGATGGTTTCGATGAAAGGCGAACTAATGCAGTTAATGAGGGCCCTCATTTAGAGGAAGGTAGTGGAGATTCTGAGGAGGATAGTCTACCAAATTTTGTTGATGATGTCAATAATATGGTTGTTGGTGTCACTTTTTCCAACAGCACAAGCAATCCCACTCGCAGTAGTGGGAAGAGAAAAGGTGTGCAACAAAGTTCACAAAAAAATGAGAAAAAAAGGGTATGCTAGAAGGGGATCGCAATTGTTTTCGTGTTTAGATAAGTTGGTCGATAGTGTGTCTACCAAGAGTGAATGCACATTGAGTGGTTTGGATAAAAAATAATGTAGTATAGAAGAGGTCATGAAGGAGTTTCATTTCGTTAAGGAAGTGATTTTCGACAGTAAGCTGTATTGTTTGGCAACTGAGTTTTTTATCACTATTAAAAAATGTAGTAATTACCAACGGACTACTCCATTGCAAATAATACTAAAATCCGTTGCTAAAATAATTTAGCAACGACAAAAATCTTATGTAGATTTGTTGTTGCTGATTTTTTGGCAATGGATTTATTCGCTGTTGATTTCGCAACAACGAAAAATCCGTTGCTAGTTTTGTGAATCAGCAATGAATTCTCCGTTACTGATTGATGCATTAGTTACAATCACCAATAGAGAATTTGTTGGTGATTATATTATTTTTTATTAAATTAATTTTTATTTACTTAATTATTTATGGATATTTTAAAAGTTGTAGAATATATATAACCAACATAAATTAATATTAAAAATAATTGAATCATTAATAAAAAAATAGAATAAAAATAATATTCATATGATAAAAATTTAGTTAAACTTACATTAATACAATTAAGTTCAAACACAATAAAAAAAAAACAAAAGATACAATAATGGTGCTGGTTGCGAAGATGAACCATGATATTGTGGATCAACACAACATTGATCAGGATATAATGGTCGAGGTATAGGTCAAAAAATTGGTTGAGATGTGAGACCCATAGATGTCATTATTTGAGGAGCCATAGGTGGCGGTATTGATGGAGTCAAAGGTGGTGGCATACCTTGGCCAATATTTGATGTCTCACCCTGGTATCTAAGATTGTTCACAAGATATTCTTTCATGGAATCCATTTGTCGTTTCATTTCAAAAATAAAATCATCTTTTTTCTTTATTTCCTCTTCTTTATCCTTTATCTCCTTTTGCAATGCTCAATACGATGAACTAGGATATGATGAATCCATCGAGTAAGAATGTGATGAAGAGCTTGTACTAACTATAGATTTTGGCATACGAGGTGCACCATATACCTACCCTTTGTAACTCCTCCTGAAGCCACACACCAAGCTGCTCCATCAAATGGAGGATGATTTTCCCGATTAGTTCCATACTTTGAAATCATCTCCATTTTATAATTTTCCTACAAATAAAATACATGCAACAATAAATTCATTTGAATGTTAAATAATACTTAAGTTATATTAAGAAATAATCAAATAAAAATACATATAACCACTTTTTTAGATTTGTTGTCGATGAAGCCACCAGACTGCTTAGTACTTTGATGCAAAGCTGAAAAGACATCATCCCATGGAGGTTCTTTTCCACCAACGTCCTCTTGCTTTCAAGATTAATAAATATTAGAAAAGATAAATACACAATTTTAAGTTATTATCTTAAGCATTAAAAAAAATCCTTACCATGTTAGCTCGATATGATGCCATGACACTATTCCTCTAGAATGAGTGTTTATTTTGCCATCTGTTTTAGTTAATCGATGCCTCCTAGCAGATTCAGACCTCCTTTGAAATTCAAGGGTGGACCAAACATCTTTGATCATTTAATTCTAGTCATCTTTTTTTATCCAGGCCGGACATTTATCAAGGCAATCTATAATATTTGTAGTGCTTTCTTTTGACATGACTTTCTTGCGAGCTCATGTCAATTGTTGATTCAAAGTTATTCTAGCCTTATCTTCCCAAATATTATGAATAATCGACTCATCTTCCTCAGGAAAGGAATATTTTTTCTACCAAATAATATATATACCAAGTAAAAAAGGTGTACAAAATTTCAAATTATATAAATAATTAACATATTATGTTATCTTGTTCAAAATTTGCAAGATGATGTAATAACTAAAGAAATTAAATGATATTAAAGAGTAAACAAGAAATAAGTACAAAT
>NW_011501296.1:25448-25803 GCF_000495115.2 Populus euphratica | reverse complement strand
CAAGAAAAGCCCCATAATTATGTGTTGATACATTGAGCACAAAAGAAAGGTTTATGAAAATCTTGTTAAGAGGTATTGAGCAGGTATATAAAGTTAATGAGAGTTTGTTTATCTAAATAGATTAATGAAAGTTAAATGATGACTACCTTGCTTTGTGGAATTTTCAAAAGTATTTTTCTATTTTAAACGCTTTGATTACTAGGGACTAGTAATAAGCTAGTTGGAGGGTGTGATTGATACTTAAAAGTGTATTTTTATCAAGGTTTTATATAATTATTTTACACTTGAAGTATCAATAACTCGTTAACTAAAGCATGTTTTATAATAATATATCTAATGATATAAGATACCTTTA
>NW_011501296.1:21187-25317 GCF_000495115.2 Populus euphratica | reverse complement strand
TTAGAAAAGAGATGTCGGTGCAGTCCAAACCGGAACACTGTTCGGTAATTGGGTCATATCTGGAGCTGTAAATCTCAGATTTAGGTCTACTTTATATGGATGGAAAGCTAAGACATAGGCCTACAACTTTTATGTGGAGTTCAAGATCTAAAAAGGTCATTTTCAAGTCCAACTTGTAGCAACAACAAAGAAGTCCGAATTTGTCTTCCAGCCCGAGCACTATTCCTCCAAGGTGAGATTAATACAAGAGAGTAAAAGAACATTATAATTGAAAAATCAATAATATAAAGAATCCACAAGGATTAACCCATTTAATATTTAATATTTAAATTTGATAAAAATATTTCCATCATCTTTTCTAAACTTTTGATGCATTGTGAAGGTAACGTTGTAATATGATGAGTAGTTTCATACTATTCTCACGATGGTTGAGTTAGAACTTCGACCAATGAACCTATGTTATATTCAATTACTACTCATAATTATTAAACTCGACCTATCTGAATTTGTTAAAAAACCTACCTATACAATAACCTGACGAAACTCGGTCGATCCATGACCCGAGCAAACTCAAATAAGACCCTTTTTTTATATTTTTTTACTGGTTATGAACACTATTTAAAATTCACTATATAAATATTAGAAAAATGTTTTATCTTTTCAATATGAGATTTAAAACCCTTTAGTATATATACTTTATGTTTCAAAAAAAATTATTTTTTTAATATGGAATAAAATTTTTTTGGTTTAAATACTTCAACTTAAAAGGATAAAATAATATCTTTTTAATATGGGATTTAAAACCCTTAATATATATATATATATACTGTATGTTTTCAAGAAAGAAATTATTTTTTCAATGTGGAATTTGAAATACTTTCGTATATATACTTTATGCTCACAAGAAAAATATTATGTTTTTTCAATGTGAAATAAAAAAAAACATTTTTGTTTAAATACTTCAACTTAAAAGGATAACATAGTATCTTTTTAATATGGGATTTAAAACCCTTTAATATATATACTCTATGTTCCTAAATTTTTTTTTTTCAATGTGGGATTTGAAGCCCTTTCGTGTATATATTCTATGTTCACAAGAAAGAAGATATGTTTTTTTCAATGTGGGATAAAAAAATTTAGTTTAAATATTTCAATTTAAAATGATAACATAATATCTTTTCAATATGGGATTTAAAGCCCTTTAATATATATACTTTATATTCACAAAAAAATTTATGTTTTTTCAATATGGGATACAAAAATATTTTTGGTTTAAATACTTCAACTTAAAAGGATAACATATTATCTTTTCAATGTGGAATAAATTTTTTTTTAAAATATTCTTTTAAACTTTAGTATTTACAATATGTATAGCTTATATTTACATAATCTTTTTCTTATGAAATATTAAAATTTTAAATATTTTTTTAAATTTTTCCAGGTTGACCCATGAAACCCGAAACCCAGCATCTTGACCAGGTCAACCCCCTTGTTGGGTTTGATAACTATGGTAGCACTAACTCGTAATCCAAGTAGCACTAGCCTCCTATGGTGTCTCCGGTTTTAAAAGATCGCATGAGACTAACTTTTGATAGATTAAATGACGGAATTGAGAGCAAAATAAATTACTAAAACATTTCTGACTTATTAAAAACATAAACATATAAAAAGCTTAAAAACTAAAACAATTATAACTTTTTATATAAAAATCAACTATATTCATGTTCGGATAATATGAAAAGATCATATTCTAAACCTTAAAACCATACATGATAAACATAATTTCTCATGCTGCAAAGAGATGCAAATTGAAGCTCAAAGTTAGTGCACATATTAATAGTAAATAATATCAAGAACTTTATTAATTAAAATTGTCAACTCAAACTCAAATAGTCCAATAAAAAACACTAATATGACATGTTCTATTATCACCACAATAAAGAGCTAAGTCAACCTTGTTAAAAGTGTATGAAATATCTAGCTGTGCATGTAGCTTAATCTTATAGATATTTTCACCAATTACTTTTAGAATATTAAATGGACTATAAACCCGAGGATTGAGCTTAGAAAAGTTACCTTGTAAAAACCTTCACTTGGTGTGATGCACCCAAATTAGATAATCCTTTTTGAACTCTATATATTTATGATGCTTATTAGCTTGAACTTGATACTTCTGATTTTTTCTTTTAATCTTGTCACATACTGGTTCATGTTTATTAAATTGTTTGGCCATTTTTTAGCATCACACTAAAATTCTGACTTTTTAGAAGTAGAATAAGTCCAATAAACTCAATAGATTGTAACCATACGTAACTTGAAATAAACTAAAACTAGTAGTTTGGTAATATAATGGTTACAACAAATTCAGCTTGTGACAAAATTAGATCACAATCCTTAATCTTTTTCTTCACCAAATTTCTTAAACTATGATTGACAACTTCAATTCAGTTAGTAGATGACACATAGTACTGAATTGAAGATGAGTTCCAAGTTTCCTCTAAAGTGTACGTAAAAAATGACTTATGAATTTAGTCGATCTGTAGTTCTTGTTTTTGGAATGCCAAGAAGTCTAACAATTTCCTTAAAGTATAAATCATTAACATTAGTAGCATCAAGTCTTTTGCAATATGGAATAAAGTGCACCATTTTAGAGAAACAATCAACTATCATAGCTAAGTATTCGTTCTTTAAACTTCTAGACAAGTCTAGCACATAAACAATTAACCACTATAGCTGAATATTTGTTCCTTAAACTTCTAGATAAGCCTAACACATAATCCACGTTGACATCTTTCTAATGAGCTTTAGCTAAATAAAATGAAGTGTAAAGACTTCAATTCTAACTATATGATTTTGCAATATGGAATGTCCTGCAACGCTGTATAAACCTTGTAACATCTCTCTCCATCATTGGTCAAAAGAAGCAGTCTTAGATAACAAGTGTTTTGTCTCTCCTAAAATGTCCACCAAGTCAGCCACCGTGAGCTTCAAAGATAATGGCTTCACATAAAGAACCTTGATGAATACACAAATAGCTTCCAAGGGTACACCATCCAAATCCAGGGTTCTTAAAGGATTGAGTTGGCTTGTGAATTTAGAAGAAAGCCTCAGCGTGCAGGAAACAAGGCACGAATGCTTCAAATGAGATGCTTTATTAATAGGAAAAACATGACATGGAAAATTATAACTTTCACCACTTTCAGGAGACCATGAGAACTTAAAAGCAATTTTCTCAACCTGCATTGTAGAGGAAAATGAAACCCACCTCTCAACATGGAAAGCATAGCCATCGCCTAGGCTAAAGCGGACCTCAAGAGTGCTATAATAAACTTAAAACTATTGTAAGGCCTGACTCACTTCCCTTTACAGAATATTGTCTGCTATAGCTCAACCCAACCTAGCTTCCATGTCTTATGATTTTGTTTCTAGTAACCCACAGGCTTCAAAACGTGTCATGTAACTACCTTAAATGTCCTAACTCTGAACACTTTTCTTTCGATATGGAATTTTACGATGGCTATTTGAATTCCTGTCAAACCACCATCTCATTCCACCCTTCAAGACCGTTATCCCTCACATGCCTTTTTTATTTTTTTTAAATATCATACCAAAAATCACACAACCTACCTCTATAGTAACAAATTAGAATTTACAATATAGAATTATAAAACAAAAATAAATATTATTTTTTATGCTACCTAGTTGCCGTATGATTCTCCCATACACTCCTCACAACATTATTGTTCACGCTATCCCACTCAAATTTATATTATGCATATAAATAATTCATTTAAAATAAAAATAGTACAAGATATAAAATTATAAAAATAATTTATTAAAAATAAGCTGGAAATTAAAAGTTAACATCAACCTAAAATCAATGAAACCATGCATCGATATTAGGTCTCTGATTAGTACTTAAAAGTGCATTTTTATCATGGTTTTATATCATCATTTTGCACTTGAAGTATCAATAACTCCTTAACTAAAGCATGTTTTATAATAATATATCTAATAACCTAAGATACCTTTAATTTGTGGTAAATATTCATTTTAAATACAGGTGATTAGTACTTAAAAGTGCATTTAAGCCGTTCTTAGACGTAAAACCAAGGGAAGATGTGAGCCAC
>NW_011501296.1:18657-20273 GCF_000495115.2 Populus euphratica | reverse complement strand
TATTGTTGTTGTTATTGTTGTTTTATAATTGTTGTTTATAATTTTTACAATTAACCTCCCTGTGGTTCGACCCCGGTCTTGCCGGGTTATTTATTACTTCGACACTCCTGCACTTGGGAGAAGACATCAATCTTTTAGTTGTGTCAGTCTCCACCTAGGATGTCTGAAAATCTGACTCCATTGAAATAATAAAATCTTCACCAATTATTTAAATGTCGATATTATTGTCCCGACAACCTCAATGTTTGTGATCCTGAAATTAAATAAAATGAATAAAATATTAATTAGTTGTTCATAAATTATGTTATAAGTATATAAAAAAACTAAAACCTAAATAAACTTACATTGAGAGGTCATCATTCCATTACGATTGATACTTGCGGATGAATTGACCGTGCTGTGAAGGCACACTGCCTTTGCACTATGAAACCGCGCTAGAAGAGGCAGCATCACAAGTTGGCACAGATGCCTCGCCGTGATCGGCACCTAAGGATACATCCTCCTGGCTGCTAGAAGAACTAGCTGCAACTGTCTGTTGACAACATGCTGTAGATTTTATTCTATGCATCTACATAAATTTATACGAATAATTACATAATTAACTTTGATTATTAAAAAAAAATTAGCAGCACCTCTCTTATATTGGAGACTACCTATAGTTTTCAAACCTGTAAATCTTTACAATAACCACAAACCAATTGACTCCATTGGAATATCTTATATACAACCTAACATCCATATAAATTCAACATCTATATATTTTCAACTAACATATATAGAAATGCATAAATGACAATTAAAATTGATGGAAATAATAAAAACATAACAATCAATAATAGAATAAAATTGAGATAAAACAATGAAATTTAATTCTTCATTTCAAATTATCATTTCAATGGAAAATTCAATAATAAAATTATATTAGAAACTACATCTACACAAATAAAAAGACTAAATTATCAAATAATTATTACAATACAAACAATAAAATAATTAAATTTTCATTGAACATAAATTTGTATGAATAATAAAATAATTCAATTCAATTATTTTAAAAAATTCATCAACACATCTGCTATATTAGAGACTACCCATAATTTTCATACCTATTGTCGCACGTCAAAAAAAATCCACGCGGCGTCGGCTCTGATGATTTTTCATCGTTATTAGTTGATTTGATCTTGTTGGATTCGTTAGGAGTCGCCATCTAGTATTTAATTGAAGGTTACTAGGAAACCCAGTTGTACTGGTCTTGTCAGAGATTCGCGGGTAAGGGACCGGTTGTGGTTAGGGAAGGTATTAGCACCCCTAACACACCCTACCTGAGGTAAGCTGCTTCATGGACTTGATGTGTTAAAGAAGTTTTAAAAATTTTGTCTTTTCATCGGATTTTAGAAATACACCTTCCGTACAAGTTTGTACTTCTACACCGCGATCCAATCAAAATATTAAATTCTTCTTTATTCTCTGCAATTTTATCATAAATAAAAAGAAAATATTCATAAGACAAATACAAACACACACACACATGCATTTTTTATTCTTTTTCTTTTTCTTTTTGCTTTTCTTTTCCTTTTTTTTATTCCAAAACTAAATAAAAATTACATTAAATAATT
>NW_011501296.1:15840-18113 GCF_000495115.2 Populus euphratica | reverse complement strand
AACATCGACTCAATGAGGAAGATCAATGATTTTAAAAATAACGCGTTAAAAGTTGAACGCGTTTCAAATATCTTTGAAAATTTAAATTCTTTTGAGATGATATTGAAAATGCTAAAAATGATGCAAATATATTTAAAAATGTATTTTTTGGATTTTCATTGTTTTTCTCTATTTTTTGGATTTTTCTAAAAATTTATCAAAACATGGATAAAAATTGGGGAATAACCCAAAATTGGGTTATGACACCTACAAATATTGATAATTACACAAATATTGCAAAATCAACTCTATACAACCTAACATCTATAGAAATTCAACATCTATATATTTTCAACTAACATCAATACAAATTCATAAATAACAATTAAAATTAATCAAAATAATAAAAAACATAACAAACAATAATATCATAAAATTAAGATAAACTAATTAAATTTAATTCTATATTTCAATTAACATTTTAAAGGTAAATTCAACAATAACAATTCAAATTTAACAAAATTTTCAAGATATTATGGCAATACAAACAATCAAATAAATTTAACAAATTAAAAGAAAAAACCAAAGAACACCATACAAAACAAACAATACATAAATTCAAAATAAATTTAGGATTGAAAAATGTTACCTTTATAATATGTTGATGTCAAGATTTTATCTACAAACAATACACAAAACAAAGAAAAACACACAAGTAATCATAATTAAAATAAAAAAAACTAAAAAAATACAAAGATAAAGAAAGAATAATACAAACCTTTTAATATGTTGAAAACTACCAACACAACAATAAAAACACTTGCAAAAACTTAATACAAACGGAGAGGAGAAGAGGAGATGAAATGAGGAGCGGAGAAAAAATGAATCACGGAGGATGGGTTTTATACAACAATTTTACCGATAGAATTATCGACAGAAAATATAATAATAATTTTTTGGGCGGGGGCATTAAATTTCATCGGTAATTTTTGTCGGTATATAATTGATTATCACAACAAAAATTTCAAAAATCCCTCCATATTTTTCGAAGTCCATCGACAAATCCATAAAAAATTATGCGCCAGAGCACATGCGCATAAGTTTTGCCACGTTCGTCGGCAAATCCGTCGGTAACTTTTAATAGGGCTATGCTTTGAAATATGCACCATCCATTGGTGAACGTGTTGGTATACACGTCAGTAATTATGGCAAGTCTGTCGATATAACCTTCGATAATTATGGTAAAATATCATAATTTTTTTACAGCTCTCTATGAAATACCGATAGGGTACCAATCCGTCTGTATACCCATCGATAATTATGCTAAAATACCATAATTGTTTTGCAATTCTTTGTGAAATAATGATTGGTATAATTTCATTGGTATACCCATTGATAAAACTGGCAATCTTTTTGCAAGTGATGTTTGTATTGCATGTTTATCGTCTTGCACAAAAGCTTGAATTGCTAACTTATAGCATGCATACTGACACGATCAAAAAATTGATGTCTTCTTCCAAATGTAGAAGTGTTGAAGTAATAAATAACCCAACAAGATGAAGGGTGAACTACAAGGAGGTTAATTGTACAAATTATAAACAACAATTATAAACAACAACAATAACAGTAAGAACAACAACAACAATAATATTAGTAGCAATAACAACAACAACAACAACAACAACAATAACAACAATAATACTAATACTAAAGGTAATAGCAGCAGCAGCAGCAGTAGTAGTAAAGAAAAATAAGGAGAAGAAGATGATGATGATGAGAATTTTGAGGTAGAATATTAATGTAAGGATTAAACAATGATAACAATAAATGTCAAGGTTAGTGGATCCACTAATAGTATGTCAAACAAGTATAGTATAAACTCTTATTACTCAATTAGAAACCACATGCAAAGGAGGTTGCAATTAGATTATAAATTGTTAACATGATTACATTAGTCATCTTATTCGATTAATGCTAATACTTGTAACTCTCGTCAGTCATTCATGATTATAACTTATGTTAACAACAAATCAAGTTCCTTTCATAGCTCAAGTGTCGGTTATACCACACGGTATGGGCTATGAGAGTGCCAAGCATTTGTTGTACCAAGTATTATACAACATAAATCTAGATTAGTCATTTAACATTAAAGTTCATAATAAGTTTACACTATACTTATTCTTACACCATTAGTGTAACCTTTTCACCTTGACATAATAAACTTAGCTAAACATAATAAAAGAAAGAAAAATAAAAAAAATAAGAACATAAAGAAGATAAGAGTTAACTAAGTA